>NC_037676.1:138131617-138298982 GCF_003255815.1 Theropithecus gelada
TTCCTCTCCCCCTCCTCTTCCTCCTCCTCCCTTTCCCCCTCCCCCTCCCCCTCCTCCTCCCCCTCCTCTTCCTCCTCCTCCCTTTCCCCCTCCCCCTCCTCCTCCTCCTCCTTCTTCGGAATTTCACTCTTTGTTGCCCAGGCTGGTGTGCAGTGGCATGATCTCAGCTCACTGCAACCTTCGCCTCCCGGGTTCAAGCAATTATGCCATCACAGCCTCCCGAGTAGACGGGATTACAGGCACCTGCCACCACGCCCAGCTAATTTTTGTATTTTTAGCGGAGATAGGGTTTCGCCAATTTGGCCAGACTTGTCTCGAACTCCTGAACTCAGGTGATCCACCCGCCTCGACCTCCCAGTGTGCTGGGATTACAAGTGTGAGCCACCGCGCCCAGCCAGGCCTTCTTATTAAAGACAATGTCTACTTAACTTAGATAGGGATTCTGACATGATATCCCCCCAACAGAGAAAACATTCTAATTGCAATCAGCAAAATCAAGCCATAATTAAGTGCTCACAAATTGTTATGTTAGTAGAAGAAACATTTTTTATCTCTTCTGGTCATTGCCTTCCTATCTTGAACCTTCTTCTCATTGGGCATTTTCTTATGTTTCACTTCATTTTTAAAGTGTTGAGTAAATGCATTCTTGTATACATTTAAGACAAACTCTAATCCAAATGATGCAAACTAGAAAACATAATTTAAGCACAGTTTCTTTTTTAAAAATCTACATTTCAAGTGATTTGCTTGTGTATTTGATTCACCTGCCCTGTAATAAAGTGGGGAAAACAGGACTTACATGGCAAGGTTGCTGTGTGAATTAGATCACAAGATGTCTGCATAGAGATGGGTTTGGGGATGCCACGGAATAGTTTCCAACTATTCTAGCACTTTTGAGGGCAATGTCTTTCACCATCAGAGCTGGCATTAAAAAATAATTTTAATTTAATTTAAAGCTCTAGAGTACATGTGCAGAAGGTGCAGGTTTGTTGCATAGGAAAATGTGTGTCATGGTGGTTTGCTGAACCTGTCAACCCATCACCTAACTAAAGCATTGGCTCTGTATCACTGGATAGGTCAGTGCCTTCCCTGGGCCTTTGATTTCTTATCTACAAAATGGGGGTTTAGATGAAATTATTTCTAGCTTTACATTATTCCTCAAATTTGGGAATAATTTTAATAAGAATTAGGGGGTGAGATAGATGACAGATGTGGTCAATTGCATAATTCTTCCTGATTTTTAACACCTTCCTGTGTGCTTGTCTTAAGATCTAGCACTTCCATCCTCTGAGGGGTGGAGAGTATTATCTTACTGTGTCTCTGTTGGATATGGTCTTGTGGTTTGCCTCAGCCTTTGACCTGTGAGATGTAGGTGGAAGCAACAAAGTGACAGTTCCAAGTCCAGACCATAAGAAGCATTGTGTGTTTCCATTTGTGCTTCCAACCATTCCCATGAGAAGAGCATGCTCTTAGATATAGCTGCTACTCTTCAGTCTTGGACCCCAGAATGAACGTGTGGATCTCCAGCCTCCCGACTAACCTGTGGACCTGAGAACAAGAGCTCCCTGTTGCACTGCTGACTGATACACACAGTGCCAGCACAGCTGGCCCTCCATACACATGGGTTTCAAATACTGTGTTTGCAATCCAAGTTTGGTTGAAAAAAATATGTGCATAAGTGGACCCTCATGGTTCAAACCCTTGTTGTCCAAGGGTCAACTGTATATTATTTTGTCAGTAAAAGAAACAATGACTAAACAGATCCTTGCCTTGAGTGTCCACTCTTAGTAAGATAAGGAGGATGAGATAATTGTCAAAGAGTAGAAACCTGTCACAGGTAATGCTAAATATTGTTAGCTTTCTGTATAAAACTCCTCCTGAACTGTTTACTTACATTATTTCACTTATTTTTTTGTTTGCTTGTTTTTTTGTTTGTTTTGAGACACAGTCTCTTTCTGTCACCACGCCGGAGTGCAGTGGCGCAATCTCGGCTCATTGCAATCTCTACCTCCTGGGTTCAAGCAATTCCCCTGCCTCTGCCTCCCCAGTAGCTGGGACTACAGGCCCAGCAAAGTTTTTGTATTTTAGCAGAGATGGGGTTTCACCATGTTGGCCAGGATGGTCTTGATCTCTTGACCTCATGATCTGCCCACCTCGGCCTCCCAAAGTGCTGGGATTACAGACGTGAGCCACTGCGCCCAGCCTATTTCACTTACATTCTTTATAACAGTCGTATAAGTAAGTATGATCATTGTGATTTTATGGAAGACAAAACTAGTGCTCAAGGAAGTTAAGAGGCTTGCCCAAGTATGTAATTTACAAGTTGAGAGGATTGGGCGTCATCCCAAATCAGCTCTTAACCACTCTGTTCTCCCACCTTTCAAAACTGAGGATGTTAAGTGTGAGTGGTCGGGGGCAGCGCAATGTGTCCTCATCAAAATCATGTGTGTAAGCATACGTCATATAGGAGGTGACAGAAGTGGGACATGGTTACAGA
The DNA here is from genome assembly GCF_003255815.1 of Theropithecus gelada. Classification (NCBI taxonomy): domain Eukaryota; kingdom Metazoa; phylum Chordata; class Mammalia; order Primates; family Cercopithecidae; genus Theropithecus; species Theropithecus gelada. Next base: position 138,134,115 of record NC_037676.1, read on the forward strand.
ATTCAGAGTATGAGGGAAAGGTTTGGATCACACTCTTCAACCATGGTGTGGCAAGCCTTTGGTGTCCACTGAATATCCATGTGCTCCTTTATATCTACTTGCCATCCTTATTTTATTTTATTTTATTTTATTTTATTTTATTTTATTTTTTTAGACGGAGTTTTGCTCTTGTTGCCCAGGCTGGAGTGCAATGGCAGGAGCTCGACTCACCACAACCTCCGCCTCCTGGGTTCAAGCAATTCTCCTGCCTCAGCCTCCTGAGTAGCTGGGATTACAGGCATGTGCCACCACACCTGGCTATTATTTTTTTGTATTTTTAGTAGAGATGGGGTTTCTCCATGTTGGTCAGGTTGGTCTCGGACTCCCGACCTCAGGTGATCCGCCCACCTTGGCCTCCCAAAGTGCTCGGATTACAGGTGTGAGCCACCACTCCTGGCCCATCCTTATGGTTATGGAGGGGAAATACAACTGGGTCCTGGCTGGTGCAATGTAGACAAGCAACTTCAAAGCTTAGCCCTTGAAAATGCCCTGCAGAATCCTGTGCCCTTCCTTTCCTCTCTGCAATCCATTTGGATGCCATGTGTTCTACGTGGTGCAAGCCAACAGAAGCCACTCATGACCCTGAGTCATCACTTAGAGTAATGTCACCAAGAGTTAGTTTACCCTCAGAGGACTGTGACATGAGCAAGAGACAAGCTTTCGCTGTGTCAGCCCACTGAGATTTGGGAATATATGTGTTGCTCCAGCATAACTCATTCTATCCTAAATGTGCCAAGCAATGTGTCCAGGACATAGGAGATGTACATCAAATGCAAAAATAAAATAGTAAGAGATGGATGCATGAAAGAAAGAAAGGAAGAGTGATGCAAATGTATTTGAGAAAATGTCTGGAGTTATTTATGATGGGAGATGGGAGTCCACATTGTTTTCTTGCCAGAATAAAAAGCACGTCCCACAGAACCTTGTGCTTTCTCCTCTGACTAACACATCTGTACATCCAGCAGGAACTGCTGTTTTAGTGGACGACAGATGTCAAGGCCCTGGCATGTTTGATTGTCAACTGCTGACTCTGAAGAAAAAGCTTATTAGCTTCAGGAGCTCATAGCTACCCCTCATCCAGTGGGAGCTGCCTCTAGACATCACTGTATTTTATGGCTTTAATCTGAAACATTTACATCCTTTGGGGGACTATGTCAGGAGAACTTTTAATGAAAAAGCATTTCATTTGAAAAGTGTTTTTTCTTTAAATCCTTTCCTTTCCTTTTTTTTTTTTTTTTTTTGCCTCTCATCCTGGAGAGGCACAGTACAGAGTGTTTATAATTAATTTCCCTCACACCTCTTGTTTACTGAACATTTATTGAGGAACCTTTGAGGAGAGTTCTTTTTTTCTTGGTTAATTGTCTGCTAGGAATGCTAACAGGATCTGGAATTTAAGTAGGCTTGGTCGTGGGAGTGGCAGGTGTAGGCAGAGACTTAGGCTGTGTAATCCAAGGGTGCTCTGTATAGGGCCTGGGCCCGAGGTACCTCCTTTGGAAAAATAAAGTATCGGAGAATCTGCACTCAGAAAGTTCTACTCTGAAGAGTTAGAGGCAGAGGCTACTGATTTCTAGGCAAATGTGAATACAGTAAACAAGCATAGATTCTCTGTGATCTTGGCATATAGGTTTATAAGGATGCAATGTGTAAAGTTTTTTATGTCTTTAAATCCTGCCATGACATGACCTCACATAATGTGGAAAATAAACCTGTGTTAGGGCTCATTATCCTCATTTTATGGATGTGATTGAGGTGGGGCTCATTATCCTCATTTTATGGATGTGACTGAGGTGTGAATTATCATGTTCTGTCTGAATGAGGGTCTTTAGCTGGTTCTAAACAGGGTTGTCCAAGGATGGTTCAGAGGCTTTCCTTTTTAAAACACCACCATAAACAAATACCATAGGCACCATGTCCACCACCACCACCCCCACCACCACTACCATCATCTCTATCACTAAACAGTCACTGTCACCACTGCAACCAATACTACTATTACCTTCATCACAACCACTACCACCAATACTACTACTACCACCACTACAGCCAACACTACCATCATCTCTATTTCTCACACTACTGGTACTACGACTACCACAGTGCTCTCACCATCACGACCCCACCAACATCATCATTACCTCTGTCACCACCAATGCCACCACCACTAGCATTACCACCAAACTAGGTGCTTAGAGGTCTGTTATCTCTCTCTCTCTTTTATTTCGGGGTGGGGGTAGGGGAGTGCAGGGACAGAGTCTCGCTCTGTTGTCCAGGCTGGAGTGTGGTGGTGTGATCTCTGCTCACTGCAGCCTCTGCCTCCCAGGTTCAAGCAATTCTCCTGCCTCACCCTCCCAAGTAGCTGGGAGTACAGGTGCATGCCACCACGCCCAGCTAATTTTTGTATTTTTGGTAGAGTCAGGGTTTCACCGTGTTGCTCAGGCTGATCTCAAACTCCTGACCTCAGGTAATCCACCCGCCTCAGCCTCCCAAAGTGCTGGGATTACAGGTATGAGCCACCACGCCTGGCCAAGTTCTATTATCTTTTTCTGGGAATTTACAAGTATGTTGATAACTCAGGTGATGGTAACGATGGTGATTTTTCTACATGGGATAGGTTGCCTGAAGGTAGATCAAAGTCCTAGTTGGAATTCAACAGTTAACAGGAGAAGTGCTATACCGTCCAGTGAAATGCTTACTAGACAACCTCAGGAAGAAAAGTGTGTTGGTTAATTTTATGTGCCAACTTCGTTGGGACACAGAGTGCCCATATAATTGGCTAAACTGTATTTGTGAGTGTGTCGTTGAGTGTGTTTCTGGATGAGATTTGAATAATGTTGAAATTGGTGGACTGAGCAAAGCAGATTTCCCTCCCCAGTGTGGGTGGGTCCCACTCAATTCATTGAAGGCCTAAATAGAATAAAAGACTGAAGAAGAGAAGAATGTTTTCTGCCTGCCTCACTGTTGTTGAGCTAGGACATCAATTTTCCCCTCCGTTCAGATTCAGACTTGGACTGGAATTTTTACCATTGGCTTTTCTGGTTCTCTGACTTCAATCTGAGCTGGAACTCCAGCACCATCAGCTGTGCTGGTTCCCAGGCCCTTGGACTTGGACTATTATGTCATCAACTCTCTTGTGCTTTTAGCTTGCTGACTGCAGATCTTGGACTTCTCAGCCTCCATAATCATGTGAACCAATTCCTTATACGGTGTGTGTGTGTGTGTGTGTGTGTGTGTGTGTGTGTGTGTCTCCTATTTGTTCTGTTTCCTTGTGAATCCAGGAGACTGGAGTCCAGGTTCTAGTGGGAAGTGCAATACTAGTGACAGGATATGAGAATTAGAAGAATCCTTAAGCAACACTACTCCCATCTGATTAGCATCTTTGTTATCTTCTCTTTAGCTTCAATCACTGTCTCATGTTATTTTATTTGGCTACTTACTTACGTCTTATGGCTTCTCCCATGGGAATGGGATTCATGAGGCCACAGACCTTTTCAATCTGTTTATCACTATACTTCCAGAATCATTACATAGAAGGTGCTTAATAATTGTTTGTAGAAGAATTTAAGAAAATTGACATTCTATATGTATTAGTTTGTTTTCATGCTGCTGATAAAGACATGCACAAGACTGGGAAGAATAAAAGGTTTAATTGGACTTATAGTTCCAAATGTCTGGAGAGGCCTCAGAATCATGGTGGAAGGCAAAAGCACTTCTTACATGACAGTGGCAAGAGAAAAATGAGAAAGAAGCAAAAATGGAAACCCCTGATAAACCCATCAGATCTCATGGGACTTATTCACTATCACAAGAATAGCATAGGGAAGACCCGCGCCATGATTCAATTACCTTCCCCTGGGCCCCCCCACAACACGTGGAAATTCTAGTAGATATAATTCAAGTTGAGATTTGGGTGTGGACATAACCAAACCAAATCACTATAAATGAACAGAATTTATGAACATCATTTTTTTTTGAAGTCACAATGGCAGGAAATTGCCAGGTATGATTCTAGACACTTTATATGAGCAACTCCTTACTGTAAGAATTATTATTCCCACTTTTCTCATAAAGATGGGTGTCCCAAGTGATTCAGATAGTTAAGAACCCAAATGTTTCCACAGTAATGTGCTGCTATCCTTGACTGACTCTGGGTCATTCACTACTTGAATCTGGGTCTCTTGACACATATGACTTTTTAGATGCAAATAAATAAAAATAAGAAAGGAAGAATTTATTCCTCTACACGAAGCATAAACTCTGTGCTAGACAGAAAGGGAGACATTTACTATGCATTATCTTTTTTAATCTACCCAACAATATCATGCAGAATAGGTTTTATCTCAAAGTTTTACTGAGGAGTTAGATGACAAAGCACTCTTCTCTAGAAAGTAGATGACACACATTTTGGAATCAAAACTACTTTATCCCAAAATCTTTGTTCTTTATCATATACCATTTTGTCCCCTCATTCTTTCTTTTTTTTTTTTTTTGAGACGGAGTCTCGCGCTGTGTCACCCAGGCTGGAGTGCAGTGGCGCGATCTCGGCTCACTGCAAGCTCCGCCTCCCGGGTTCAGGCCATTCTCCTGCCTCAGCCTCCGAGTAGCTGGGACTACAGGCGCCCGCCACCACGCCCGGCTAGTTTTTTGTATTTTTAGTAGAGACAGGGTTTCACCATGTTAGCCAGGATGGTCTCGATCTCCTGACCTCGTGATCCGCCCGCCTCGGCCTCCCAAAGTGCTGGGATTACAGGCTTGAGCCACCGCGCCCGGCCTTCTTTCTTATTTTAAGGAACTGGTCCCTGTTATAGAATGTTCTACAAGATTGCCATTTACTTTGGCTGAAGTTTTATCATTAGGAAAAAAATTCAAAAATAGAAAGCTGATTTTAGGGGTTTATTTAAAAATCGTCATTGTTATGTTTTTCCCTTGGGCTTTTATCCACTCAGTCTCCTATACTTTCTGCCTCAGGTTGTTAACTCTTTTTTTTTTTTATGCTTTAAGTTCTAGGGTACATGTGTACAACATGCATGTTTGTTACCTATGTATACATGTGCCATGTTGGTGTGCTGCACCCATTAACTCGTCATTTACATTAGGTATATCTCCTAATGCTATCCCTCTCCCCTCCCCCCACCACAATAGAACCTGGTGTGTGATGTTCTCCCTCCTAACTCCAGTCGGATCCCCACCTTTCAAAGAGGACCACCCACAGTCTGTTCTTTATTTCCTCACCAGCAGAGCTTGTCTTCTGTGTTGAATTCCCAATAAGGATTGAAACTGAATTACGTTTCTGATGGAGTCAGTGAGTTAAGTCTCTTTCTCCTCATGGGAGACCATGAGGGTTAAATTCAGATGGACTTGGGTGTGAATCCTAACTCAGTCATGTAATAGCTATGACATCTTGGGTGACTAGGTCATTATTGCAATTCTCAATTCTTCATCTCTCAAATGGTGGAAATACTTGACTCAAAGGATGTCTGGAGAGGTAAGTGCTCTGACATGCTGGTTCACCCTCCTGTGCCCATGTGCTGTGAATTCTGGTTCAATGAAGTTTGCCTGGCTGTGGATTGTGCAATCTTGGGGAATGGGACCAGGTGGTCTCCTGGAGCTCTCACTGTGCTCTGAGTGGAGAGATGCTGCCACCCACGTGCGCAAAAGTAAAAGATCAGTGGGAGATCTGGAAAGTAAAGACCTCTCCCTGCCACTTTACAAGATGTGACACGTTTGGATGAAGAATGTTTAAAGAAAAGCCAGGGAGCAATTGCCATTATACTCACTTAGAAAGAGCAAGCTTTATATGAGGCACACGTAGGTGAGAAGAATGGAATCTTTTTGTGTGGACAGACAACAAATGGCTTTTAACAAATCTTTAGAAGAAGCAACCATGGCAGGATCCATGTGACTTCATCAAATGACAAAAGAGTTAGTGGAGCCAAGAGCAAAGAAGAGAAGAGGGAAAAAATATGAATCATGATCACATTAATTCGGAGTGCACTTTATAGAGTAAGAACTAATTTTAAGACTGACCTAAAGGTTACCAAAGCACAAATAGTTGTTTAGCAGAATATATAACATTAAAAGACATTAATGGTAAATGTGGAAGAGAAATATTAAATTCTTTAAAAATTTTTCAAATTATTTGTAATGCTATTTGCAAATAATCGCTACACTAATTACAATTTGAAAAGTTATTTTTTATTAAAATAGATTTAAGAAGCTATAGAAAAATAATTTTTAGATAAAATAGGTAATTTTTTCTTGTGCTTTCAAATATACACAGTGATTCAAATAAAGCTTTTGCTAATCTACTGCCTATTACTCTGTGTTCTCAGAAGTAAGCAGCACATTTTCTTGATTATAAATGTGAAATTTACACTTTTCACTAACTCAGACTGTTGTCCCCTGGGAAGTCTCAATTAATGAAGTTTTACTGGACTTGTCGCATAGTAGCAAATGTATCCACTGGGAAATTAACAGAAAGACAACCTGGGGCTTTTTAGCAATAATTAATGTGTTTAGAATTGCTGTGGAACTCTAATTGCTGGTTATAAAATGTACAGTCCTGTTACTTTTGTTACTGGACTGATGCGGTTTTCGCCTGGGTGCCGAGGAAGGCCAGGGGGAAGAATTACCACGTATTAATAATTCTGTTTCACAGACAGACTCTTTCATGCCAGGCCCCACTGATTTATCTACCCGGTGTCATGTTGAAATCTGCTTCGGATTTACGGCTGATTATTTTGGCTGTGTTAATGTGAGCAACGTCACTGGGCCTAATGATTAAGTATTCATGGTCAGCTATAAATTACTCTTTCTTTGCTCTAGATAATAACAGATTATTTTTCACCACTTCTGGGTGTGAATTATGAAGGACAGTTACTTCTTTAATCTCTAGCACATCTCTCCATGAGAAGGTTTGTGCACTGAATTCTCCTGTTTCAGAAAAAGCCAAGCTTTTTTTTTTTTGGATGATAAATTTGAGTGAATTAATTTTTACTTCTGAAAAATCTATCTGGGTACTATTGTCTTATGGGTGGAAAGGAAAACCTTGGTTGTGTGTCAGGAAACTTGGAAATTTTCCAGGGTCTTGCTGCCCACCAGGCTGTGGGAATAGCTAGAATTCAATTTTGCCAGGCCTGGTTCTTATTTGTCAGTCAAGAAGGATGATCTATTTTCCTTTACCTTAGAGTTATTGTGAGAATCAAGGAAGACAATAGTAATGTCTCAAAAAAGAAAAGTGGAAGGATGTAATGATATATAATGTATAGACATATGTATATGTGTATGTAAAAGTGTATTATGTATGTGTGTGTATACATATATATTCATATATACATATTTTTTTTTCTCTGAAGTATCCTAGTTAGGGATTCCTCTGGAACCTCTAACTGAGGAAAGGATGAAGGAATTTTAAAATTTATGTCGATCATTTAATGATAACAGCAATCATTAATTAGCCCTAACTGTACTTTTCAAGGGTTATCTCTCTTGGCCCTTAGAATACCTAAGTTACTATTTTTTTATTACTCTCATTTTATGGAGGAAGAATCTGATGCTCAGATATATTAAGAACTTATTTAAGGTCACATAGTGAGATTGGGGTGTAGTAGGGTGAAACCCAGGCTATTGGCTGCCTCAGAGCTCTGACCCACTCTCCATGGGTGCTGTTCAGCACTTGGCCCTTCGCTCACCGCTGCTTGCAAGTTCTCTACACATAGGTCTTTTCAGACCTTCTAATTTTTCTACAGATGAGAAGATGAACCTTTAAGGGAATTAATACAAATTGTTTAAGCAAACAGAGATGAATCAGAACATTTGAGATGTAGACAAAGTGGAGCATCACACCTGTGAGGGTGCAAGGAGACATTCTCAATAGTCTTGGCTCTGCAATTTAGGCTCAGGGAGCTTAGGGGGAAGAAGAATGTATTGACTGACATAATTGAACATTTCAGAGGCCATATCTCCTTCCGGTGTGGTTAGATCCAGGGAGACAAATAGCATCACGGGGACAGTTCCTCACCTCTCTGCTGGCTTTACTTTGTCATGCATTTAGAGCCGCCTCTCCTAGAAGAGGGAGTAAAATGCTCTTTCCTCCAACATCGTATTGTTTCTTCCTGAGGATCTTGGCTCATCTTGCTTTGGCCAACTTCCTTTCCCTCAAACAATTGTGGCAGTGGGGAACTAATTAATGGGCTCTAGGTTTGAGGACAGTCCACAGTGAAATAACAATAGAAAGAATATCATTTTCTGGCAAGTAATGCAGGTTTTCCTAAGGTCTAGCATCACGTGAACCAATGCAATAATATTTCTGCAAATGTTGTTAATTTGTTTTTTGTTGTTAACAACATCCATTCATCTGATGCATGGAGAACCAATGAAGGTATCAGCTCAGGAAAGAGAGCATTGATCTAGACTAGAATATAATTTTCCTTGGACAGAGAAAGTGAAATGCTAAGTGGGCATGAGTGCATTCTTCATGTCTGATGACTGAAAATTCACATCACCAAAAGATATCATTGATGGGCCTGAAAGAGAGGCAGGTTTAAGAAAAAGGTATACACAAATGATAAAACTGCACATGTTGTTAATGCTGTTGTTGTTTTTAATGCTAAAGCATTTTATATTCCTGTATTCCTTTGCTGTATTCCTGTATTCCTTTGCTGAGGTCAGTGGCTGGGGTTACTGACAGTTGAGGGGAGTCAACCTACTCACAGGTAGTAGAACAAATAATTAGGGAGCCCTCTCAAACTGAGGGATCAAGTGACTTTGGTGACCTGCCTATGGGAGCTGGGACTGAACCCCAGTAGACACCCATTGTTCTTATCACAAATGCAGCCCACTTGCCATTTGGGATTCTAGGACTAATTTTCTATTGGGAAGTTTGCATGTCATACCATCCCTTCCACATTCACAACCATTACTTTATACACAGGCCTCTGCTGCAGGAGCTTCCTGGCTGGCCTCCCTGCCTCCTGACTTGACCTTTTCTAGGGGTAAAGGTAAGAGTGTTTTCAATAGGTGGGCTTTCAGATGGAAGGGTAACAGAAGAGAGGCGGGCTAGGTGGATATCTCAAAGTTGATTTGGGTAGGCTTAAGTTAGATGTGCATGTAGGACATTGCAGATGGGGTCTTCCAGCAGCCATTCTACCCAGGGGTTTGTAGCTTAGTGGACAGATGGGGATTGAAGGGAAGGATTTTAAAAGTATGGCTGTGTAGATGGTAATAAAGCCAACTACTTCTGTGGAATGGTTAGGAAGTCCAAGTAAAATAAAAAAGAAAGCCTAGAATGCATTCCTGGTTAATCCCAACTGTTGGAGTAAATGGGGCCAGCATCAAGGAGGAGCAGCTGGAGAACTGCAAAGAGAGAACTGGAAAGAGCACCTTCTCAGAAACCAGGAGAGGAAAAGATTTCTGGAAGGAGGTTAGAACTAATGGGTTCCAATGCCCAAGAAGGGTCAGGCTGGGATGTAGCAAATATGATCATGGACAGTCTTAGTGAAAGCAATTTCTGATGGTGGGCTGTGGGCTGGGAAAGAATTCCATGTCTCCAGTCAGACTGAGACCTACTGAAGCCTCTTACTCTGCAGGGGACGTGCAAGTCCAAGTGGAGACAGCAACATGGGAGGGAGGGTGCAGGGCAACCTGTCCTCTACACCAGCACAATCTCACCTGGAAGGGTGCTCGTCATCTCTATGATTTTCTGTGCCCAGAAACTCACCATGTGGCCACACTTGGCTGCAAAGGAAATTGGGAAATGATGTATTTTCCCAACTTCGTGAGTATGGGCCCAGCTAAAACCAGAGGTTTTTTATGCAAACAGAATAGTTGAAGGGTGCAAATTTAGGTACAACCAGCAACTCAGCCACAAGCAACATCCCACAATCAGACCCAGCTCATAACCTTCGTACTCATGTTTTCAACAAGTTATGAGCCAATATAGGTCTAAATACTTGCTCCATTATTTATGAGTTGTGAGAGCTTATATAAATTACCTAATCACTCTTTGTCCCATTATTTTTATTTGTAGAGCAGGAATGGCGGTATTTTATTTTTACTATCTCATTTGAATTTGTCCTAAGGCCCTAATAACATAACATTTCTCAGCTCAAGGCCTAACGTAGAGCTGTTTTATTGTTGTTATTAGTTGTCAATATTTATTATTATAATAAAATATGCACCTTGAAAATTGTATTAATACTTCAAATTATTGTTGTGTTTACTCCTGCTAGAGTCTGTATTGGCCACTGAAGATACAGTTTTGACTTTGCTAAGTTCCCTAATTTCTAAAATAATAAAGTATGATAGTGAAGAAGAAATATAAGCCATTAAACACAATTACATTTTATAGACATGCTGCCAAAAATGAATAGGCAATTTTTCCTCATTGATTTATTAGCATAAAATAGGGTCCTTTTCCCTGTTTACATAGTTGTAACAATTAAAATCTCCTTAGCCACGGTTACCTCTATCACTGATATAATGACTGTTTGTTTATGCTGTTAGAGAGGGACAGGGAGAGAGAGAGTAGGAGAGAGAACACGTGCACTCCCATGACCTTGAGAAAGTTACTTCTGTAGTGGAAAGGAAGGGTTCTGGGTGTTCTGGTTTCTTGCAACTCACTCTCTACTTTTTTTTTTTAAATTTATTTATTATTATTATACTTTAAGTTGTAGGGTACATGTGCATAACGTGCAGGTTTGTTACATATGTATACTTGTGCCATGTTGGTCTGCTGCACCCATCAACTCGTCATTTACATCAGGTATAACTCCCAATGCAATCCCTCCCCCCTCCCCCCTCCCCATGATAGGCCCCGGTGTGTGATGTTCCCCACTCTCTACTTTTGACTCACAGAAGTCACTAGTGGTCACTTTTTAACAGATGCCAATGAGTTGACAATAGGTCCCTGGTTACTTGTAACTGAAAGTAATCTTTTGTCAATGCTGAAACATTCATTTCCATTTTAATTAGAGGAAGAATTTTATATAAAAAAACATGGTCCATTAGAATTTCAACCAACATCAGACGGCTGTCTTCCTTCTCAAACCCATTCAAGTCATGGAGATTAAAATGCCGTCAATGAGAGGATTACTTTATTATCCCTCTAGTTTTCCTCTATTAAATGCTATATTTTTCTGCTCATTTTCCTGTTTTAAAGATAGTTGAACACATATTTAGCAAATTAAAACAAGTATAAACAGAAAAAGCATATTATTAGTATTAGTTTTGTTGCTCTTCTGTCATTATATATAATTATTAGTTTGGTTGCTCTTCTGTCATTAGATGTAACTCACAAAGTTTACAAAATATCGTTTAGAATCCTTTCTGCCAGTTTCTCACTAGGCAAATATCATGAGTGTTAGATGAACCAAATAGTTTAGTACAAAAAAAGAAAAAGAAAAGAAAAAGAAAATGAAAATGTTTTATGAGGAGTACAGTCAGGTTTCAAGCTCAGAGGCAGGAAGGCTCTGAATTCTGGATTTCTGTGCTCTACTCTACTGTCTCCAGTTTTCCTGACTTTCTTGCTAATGTCCTTTCCAATGGACAATATGTCCTTTCTTGTATTTTGAGGCTGTGTCTGACTTCTTGAGAGCACAACAATATTTTTGCTCTTGCGTTTATCTCATGGTCATGTGCCATGATTAAGTCAATGAGTTCATTTGAAGTCTGCAGCCAGTATCAGTCCCAAGGGGTTTCCTTCAAGAGGGTCAACATGGCCTTTGTTGCAAAACTGTCAGACCTTTAGGTAGTGAGAGAATCAAGTTGGAAAACACATTCTTGTAACTTTAAAAATAAATACTTGTCTGCCAACTACAAACAGCCTCCTAATGTGCCACATCCCACATGCATTTGGATTTAATTTGTTTGCTTTCCTCTGTGATTGCTCTTTAATTATTGCAATGTTGAAACAACTTGCTCTGTCTCCAAAAATATGCTACAGTAGATAGGGCGAAGATGAGGGGGTAGATGAGGGAAGAACAGGCAGCCTGCAATGCTCAGGTAGCAGCTGTTCAAGGTGTGTGCCAATGTTTGGGGGACATCTGCTCAAGGCTCTTCAACCTCACTGCTTCACCTTCCAAAGGATGGGGCAACTGATGTCCAAAGGTGATTTCCTAGCAGTCAATTTATGGTCTTCTGAAAAATTGCAAAGTCATTATTACCAAGAGATGACGGACTAACTTGAGATAAGTTAAGCTCATTAGAATATTTTAGCAGCAGCAGGAAGGTACAAAATTCAACTTTATCCAAAATCAAAACAACAAAGCTCAGAGCACGATCACTGCTCATATCTACTTTCTTAAGATGACATGGTGAAACCTTGAGCTCATATCAGACTTTTAGCTTCCTTGTTAATGCTGTGAGAAGTCCCAATGCATCAGTCTAAACTCCATTAGAGCCTCTGCCTTTTGCATTCTTGACAACAATGACAAATGACAAGAATAATGGCTGACAATATGATTACACATTAATTGGACTGCCTTATTTCCACTCGTTTTTACTGAGGGACAAATTCAGTAAATTTCCTCAAAGTTACACTGCTTGGGGTTAGTTTGAATGTAGGCCTATCTGCTACTGAAGTCTCACTTCACTCATGAGGACACATAACATTATAGGTTGGGTTTCCAGGCACTATGAGCTTTGTGTGTGTTAAGTTTGTCAGGAATGCTTGAGAACAGCTTATCTAGAGGAGAAAGGAAAGCAGGATTGGGCAGAGAAGGGGTTGAACTCTGATGCAGTTACAACAACTTATTTCTAAGGGAGCTTTGGAGGTAGAATTGCCCTTAGAGATGTCCAAAATTGAGGGGACAAGTTTTTGGTTGTGAGTTATTCTTGGGGAAGATGAGGCAGCTCCCTTTGGTTGGGGACAATTCTTAGACAGGCACTCAGTGTGTGAACCCAGCAGGTAATACTTCCTGCAGCTGGAAAAAGGAGCGTTTTGGTCCTAACTGGAGGTGTGTGTTGTGGGGGGGGGGGGGGGGTGGTGGTGGTATGAGATTTAGAAAGGGCACCACAGCATCAACTACAGCCCATATTTTGCAGCACTTGGATTCCTTTGCTTTGCGTATTACATTTGCTTCCTCTGGGAAGCAACATCATAGTTCAGCATCAGTTCAGTTCCTCCAGAATTCTTGGTCTGTTTGCCTTGGAAAAGTTATAAGAGGAAGGTTTGTAGAACAAACTGTAGTCTCCTAACCTCCACTGTTGATCTTGAGGCTACAGCTAGACACTCATTGTCTCTCCCATCTCTACTGTCAACTCCAACTCTAGTTTCTCTCACCCTCAGTTAGCACATCTGCTGGTCTGAAGGACTTGCAATGGTACAACCCAGTTCCTTATCCCTGAAGCCTTTGGTTACCATGCTTTTGGGAAATGTGGATGCCATATTTGTCCATTTACTGTCAAAATTGAGAAGGGGGAGTATAATAGGCACCCTAGTGAATCAATTAGGTGCCAAATATATTTTTCTCTGCTTCCATATGTAAGAAAACTCCCATCTTCTGAATAGTCAGGGCCAGTTACACCTGTCAGGATGATAACTCCTTTTCTTGCCTGCTGGCCTTTTGACACAGGAATCCTGAAGTCATTGATCTGTGGTAATAGCTTGAAATTGATTGGATACCTCATTGTATTCCTGCTGCATAGATTTCTCCTATGGGAACTAGACCCTCTAGAATGACAGAGCCTAACGTTTTGGGGACAGGAAACACAGTATATCATTGGGAGTGGTGGTGAGGGAGGCTGGGCTACTTCTACCCTTAGTTCCTGGACCCATGTATTCTACAAATTGGAGACACTGCAACATGTAATGATTGCTTTGGCTTTATTTTGATGCATACCAAATGATCACACATCTGGTGGCATAAAACAGCACTCACTAGCTCACAGTTCTGTAGGTCAGAAGTCTTAATGAACTCAGCTGGGTTCTCTGCTGAGAGTCTCACAAGGATGGAATTAAGATGTATGCCAGACTGGGCTCTTATATGGAAGTCCTAGGGAGAAATCGGCTTCCAAACTTACACATATTGTTGGCAAAATTTAGTTCCTTATAGGACTCTTTTATTCTTTAACCATCTTCATAACTCTCTCCAGGTAAGAATACCCTGGATGCCATTCTGACATTATATATTTTTTGCAATAATTGTACCTACTGATTGGGCACAGTGACTCACGCCTATAATCCCAGCCCTTTGGGAGGCTGAGGCAGGTGGATGACTTGAGGTCAGGAGTTCGAGTCCAGCCTGGCCAACATGGCGAAACCCTGTCTCTACTAAAAATACAAACATTAGCTGGGCGTGGTGGTGCACACTTGCAGTCCCAGCTACTCAGGAGGCTGAGGCAAGAGAATCGCTTGAACCCAGCAGGTTGAAGTTCCAATGAGCCGAGATCATGCCACTGCACTCCAGGGTGCATGACAGTGTGACTCTGTCCCAATAATAATAATAATAATAATAATAATAATAATAATAATAGTACCTACTTCACTTCCACTGATCAAGTATCTCCATTTGGAACCTATTATATGAGAACCCTCACATACCCCTTGCTCTCCATTTTGTAACGATATCTGCTGTTGGCAGCCCTATGCTGCAGAGATCAGCCACCACCGAGCTTCCCAGAGATGGTGCTGCCACTCTTACTAAGGCATTCCTTATCACTTTGGTAAGTGATGTATCCTCCATTGGAACATGGGACAAAGCTAGCTGGTGAGATTTTCTTTTCTTTTCTTTTCTTTTTTTTTCCTGTATGTGGTATCTTAATTCTGGCAGGTTCACTCTCCTGAGCCTTTTGATCCTGTTCTTTGCCATCCATCTTCCACAGCAGTTCTGTGATCTTTATTTTGCTTAGTATTCACCACTTATTTCTACATTTCTAAGAGCTTTCTTAGTGTGTGAGTAGTATTCCCTTGCCAGGTTAGTGGTATCTTGTATCATAATATTTAACAGGTGTGAACTTTCCCAAATTTAACTTTATGGTCTGGTCCTGCCCACCTTGATCCAGCATCGTCAGGGTTCAGTTTCATAAGCACACACCCACATGATGGCTAGTCTTGGTGCTCCTTCAGTGTGGAGTGTCTTCCTGTTTTGTACTCCAGCACTTCCCCAACCAGATTATGCTGTCACCCGACTCATTATCAGTCTATGAACCAAGAAGAGAGGTGGAAGCAAATCTTGAGTGGACTCACAAGTTCGCAAGTCAGAGGCCTCTGTATCTTGTTCCATGGAGAGGGGAATGCTAGCTTCTAACAGAGCGAAGTGAGCCACTTACACAGGTTTGACAGAGCTCAACAGAACCTAGGAATTCAAGACTTTCGAGATCATCAATCGAGATTCTAAATCCCAAATCTCAGAGTCTCACTCTCTTCTCCATTCAGAGCTGACCTTGACATTACAGACTTTCTGGGTTGGAGAATTCAGCCTTCTGTGGAGTTCTTCTATCCTGTCACTACGTCCTCTATCCAGAGGAGGTGAAAGTCCCTTTTGGTGGTTTCGCCTAACTTTTCCACTTTGGGAAATTAGACATTAGTTTCTCTCAGCCTTTCACTGTCTTATTCTAATGCATCAATAAGTAGCCCTTAGCAACAGCCATCAATTCCAAAATCCTTGAAATTACTGCTGCTTCTGTAATGCTCAAACACCTGAACAATTACTCTAACAGCGCACTCCCCTCCAGTCATTCCACCCCAGTTCTACTGGGGAAATTCTAACATTTGCACTGTTACAGATGCAAAGAGTTATTGGTACTCCACCTAATGCCAGTGATGGGGTTGTCATTGCCAACCAATGAGTGGTTCACTTCCAAATCCCATTTTAGAGTTTGCTTCCTAGCACCACTCCAGGCATCCATCAACAGTCTTAGATCAGCTTCACTGGAAACAGTCTCTGAGACGGAATTTGAATGCAGGAAGTTTATTGGGAAGTGCTCTCAAGAATTTACCTGTCAGGAAGTGGAAATTAGATGGAGGGAGAGGTTGGATGGTAATACTATTGCAACCAGAGTTCAGTGCACCCTACGGGGGTTTTGGAGCTGGGATTTGAGGCAAGAGAACCAGGACTTTATGGCCAGTCACTGAATAGTCCTTGGATGCCAGCTACCCCCAAGTGGGGCACTTGATTTGGTTTTAAAAAGGTGACTCCCTCAGTCAAAGGTAATTCCTGGGAAGGGATTCAGCTATTAAACAATAACATCCCACATTCCACACCAAATAAGTGGCTTGGTCCTAAAAGTGAGACACCACAGCAGGTATTACATGCTGTGAATTCAGTTCCTAGGTCTGCCAAGGTCTACAGCCCTTAAGCAGACCACTTCTCTCTGTATCTCAGTTTCTTTAGACGTAAATTAGAAACCATTTGTGGAAGCCGGACTACATAATATCCAAGGAACTCTCTTTCCCCCAAATATGATCAAGCAGGTTTCTAACTTTATGACTTAGCCTCCTGGGATAAGAAAATGGTAGAGTGAAAATCAATTGACCAGTGTCAGTCAGATCTGTTTTAAGATCCATTTCTGTCACTTCAAATCTTTTAGGACTTTGACCAAGGTTTACAAACTTCTTTGTGACTCAGTGTTTCTATCTTCAAAATAGGGAGACTGATCCTGAGTGCATGGGGTCACTGTGAGGCTTAAATGAGATTAATTTCTTTTCTTTTTCCATCTCTCTCACTTTCAACAAATACTAAAAGACTTTGGTTTGTGATATTCTGCCTTAATATGAAGTTCATTTGTATTATATTCATTAGATCACATAGCCAACATAATTGAATAAATATCTAGCTATTTTTCTGCATGTGATTTAGCTGTGTCTGAGAAAATCCACTTGAGTGAATAGAGGAGGCTTTATCCAATAGAGCAGGTAGTAGTAGTGCTTGGGGAGAGAGCAGTGCAGGTCCTGCATATGAGGAGGTGACTCTGCCTCCCTTTTGGTGGTGAATTACCCTGACATGATTACCACAGGAACATTTCCCCGATAACATATCACTCTGTTATTCTTCTTGGATGATTTTGTTTGATGAAACATCTTCCAGTGGCATGTCTTCAGTGAAAAGCATTCAGGTGGAAGCAGGACTTACCTTTCATGGAAGGGGAGGGCAGGAAGTCAAGGTGAGAGGGGAGATGAGCTGAAAGACCAAGGCCATTTTATTAATCTGTTCTCATGCTGCTGATAAAGACATACCAGAGACTGAATAATTTTTAAAGAAAAAGAGATTTAATGGACTCACAGTTCCACGTGGCTGGGGAGGCCTCAACAGTCATGGCAGATGGTGAAAGGTGAAAGGCACATCTTACATGGCAGCAGACAAGAGAGGGAATGAGACCCAAGCAAAAGGGGAAACCCTTTATAAAAACATCAGATATCATGAGATTTATTCACTACCACAAGAGCAGTGTGGTGGAAAGCATGTCCATGATCCCATTATCTCCTACCAGGTCCCTCCCACAACATGTGGGAATTATGGGAGCTACTATTCAAGATGAGATTTAGGTGGGGACACAGCCAAACCATATCAGCCATGCTCTTTTAGGTGTTAAGGAAAGCACATTTGTAGAGATACTTGTACAATTAATCTTGTTCAAGGGTAGAAGACTATGCTGGGACTAGAATCGAAGGAACAATGGTCATCTCATAGAGAAATTTCACATTCAGAAAGGACTTCAACTCTTCCCGATGGCTGCAACGATCCAACTTTCCATCTGAGGACACAGGTCTGCTCCCAAAACTCTTTATACTAAGAAATGGGGTTCTGAATACTTTGAATAGAATTTACAAAGTCAATGGTACAGAGGGAAGGTCACTTACGCTGGCAGAGAATAGAACTAACTTTGAAATTATAGCTTTCTTATTTACTTACTGACAACTTAGGATAAATATTTAACTTCTCTGAGCCTAAGTGCCTTTGGATATTAAAGAGAGATAATCATATCTGCTGTAAAGAGAGACTGTGAGAAATAAATTAGATTACCATATAGAACACCAGGAAAAAAGCAGATGGTCCATAACATATATCTTTTATTATCCAGTCACTTTGGTTACTTCCTCCTGATCCTTATCCTCAGAGAGCCGCTGTCTTTATAATAGAGATTTAGCCTTGATCCTTTTTCTCAAGTTATTGGACCTGATTTCTGTCAATAAATGCAGCCCAGACTTGCTTTTGCCATTCTCTTCCCACAGAGTTGTTTCTGAACCTTCAAGCCTGAGAATGTCTCTCCCTGACATGCCTATCTATCTGGATTTTAGTGTGACTCAGTACAGATGCTTCCTACACAATGGAAATGTTGCTTACCTTGGCTCTCCATGGTCAGTTGCTCACTTGTTCTGTAAATATATCTATGATCATTGTCCTGTGCCTTGCCTATCACGCTGAGCTGCATTTTACATGGTTGGGTTGGTTCCTTCCCGCTTCTTATTCTATCGGCCTTGGTGGAAAAGTGCAATTCCAGGTACTTTTCTGTCTTCTCTTTCATCTTGGGTAGATGGATCAGTATGGCCTGTAGAATAAGAAGACCTATATCCAGATCTCAATTTTACTATTTTCTCTAGGTGAGTCACTTTTTGTGTGCTAAGGTAAGTATTGAATGTGATAGAAAGAACTAATGACAGACATTTTCGTGCAGTCTTACTCTGTGCCAATCATTGTGGTAAGCTCATCACAGTAATTATTTAATTTAATTCTCAGACTATCCTAATATCTTCAATATGAAAAATCTCTATTATTTTCATCTTATAGGTAAGACTGAGAGTCAAAGTGAGGACAGGAAGATAGGAAGACAGATGTCAGAGAAAGGATTGTAAGGTAGTGGAGAAAAGAAAAGAACAAGTCTTTGAGAGAGGAGATACAACAGTAAGTTGCAGCAAGTAGAACTTTCAGTTTTCTATGCCCTCTTCTTTGTAAGCAACAAACTTTTCTAAAATCTGAATGGCAACAAGAAAAGCAATAGAGTCATAGAGTCAGAGTTTGAACAAGACAGAACATTTATTTATGCTTTTTCTGAATACCTAGATGCCAACATCTAGGTATTCTTTATTAGCACACTTATTAAACTTTATTAGTTTACTTATTAAACCAAACCAGTCTGAGTATTTTGTCCCTTTCCTCTAACGTCTAGTCCAAGAATCCAATTCTAGATCCCAGAATTGATACTCTGTAGGCTAGTAGTTGGAGCTGGCCTAGGGGTGGAATTATTTCAATATTCAGAATGCCTCATTTATTCAACCAATATTTAGATGTACTGTGTAGACAAGGTATCATCTGTGCTGGGGATGAAGGGGAGAGCTGGATATTGTTCGGGTATGAAGGACTTAAGCCTCAACTTCATCTTTTGTCTTTGGGGTGCAGAGTGGGTGGGTAGACAGGACCATGAATTTTATAATATTTGGGAGTACAAATAATTTTACTTGTAAAACTACTTAGTTTCAGGTCCACCAAATAAAGCATGTGGCTTAGTGACTAATTGATATCATCCAGGTGGATCAACTTGGATCATTTACAATTTTTATTCTTTTCCCATAATTAGTAGTTGATAAGATTTGGCTCTGTGTTTCCAACCAAATTTCATGTTGAATCGTAATCCTCAGTGTGGCAGGAGGGACCTAGTGTGAGGTGGCTGTATCGTGGGAGCAGACATGCCCCTGGCTGTTCTCATGATAGTGAGTGAATTATCACGAGATCTGGTTGTTTAAAAGTGTGTAGCACTGTCCCCTTCATTCTGTCTCTCCTGCTCCACCATGAGAAAATGTGACTGTTTTCCGTATACCTTCCACCATGATTGTAAGTTTCCTGAGTCTTCCCCAGCCATGCTTCCTGTACAGCCTGCAGAACTGTGAATCAATTAAACCTCCTTTCTTTATAAATCATTGTATAATAGCAATGCAATAATGAACTAATACAGTAGTGTTATTTGACTTGATCCTCATCTACGAAATGGGCACCATCATATACCTACATCACAAAGATGTTTTAAGTGTTGCTAACATCCTTTGTAAACTATACACGGTGCCCTGTCCCCCACATCAACATCACACACAATGTTTTGATAAAGAAATTTGTAATTTATTTTTAAAAAGTTTACATTCACGATTTAACAGTTACAACAATCCTTTAAAGCGGGTATCTCTTTCCCCAGTTTATATTATAATAGATAAGAAAATTGGGATTCAGAGTCTGAGCATGCTGACCCAGTTTAACAGATGTAAGAGACAAGGCTCAAGCATAGATCACAGCAACTCAGGTTCCAAGTCCTGAGTTTCAAGATATCAGCTTCCTTTTAAAATCTCCTGATTACTCTTGATAATTGGCAGGTCTTTCATGAAAATATTGCTGAAAAAGAACTTGCTACTTTTTATATATTGTCGGAAGAAAGGGTGAAGAAAACCAGCTTTAGTTAGAATCTCTGTATTATAGGTGACATAATTGAGTCCACGGGATTTATTTCCCCAGCCTAAAGACATACAGCTAGTGAGTCACAAGGTGTGATTGGAGCCCCTGTCACGCTTTGGCAACATGGCTCCCTCCTTTGCAAGCTCCTCTAGGTTCCTCGGGCAACACAGTCTCCACCTCTGAACTGTTTTCATGATGCTCTGCATTTTCTGATTAAAAATGCCCACTGGGAATACAGACTGGGAGGCAATTTAGCCAAATATCCTTTTTAGCAAATGATTTATTTACTGCTGCTAGGACAGCATTTTCTCCTAATCTTTCTCTGGCCCTCTTTGTTGCTTCCTGTCTTTCTTGTTCACTGCTCGCCAGGAAGCCTCTTATCTTTGCTGATTTGGGGCCAGTTCATCTTCTCCTCATGGTAAATCTGAGGCTAATGGGCACCCAGAAGAAAAGCAAAGCCTAAGACCACTCAGAAGCACAAGTATCTTTTCTTGTAATAGACAAATGATATTTTTCCCCTAAATTCCTAAGTGGGATGTCTCCTAATGAGCTTTCTTTCCCTCACACTATCAACTTTTTCTCGTATATCCATCCTTCTCCAAACCAAGGTTAACTGAACAAACTTAGATTATTTGGCGAATAGGAAATAATTTTGACGAACATCAGTGTGCTCTTGGTGTTTGCACAGTATTCTTGGTATTTGCGTATCTGGAAGATGCATTTGAGAGAAAGGAGGCCATATTACAGGATCATGAAAAAGAGAAAATGGCATATAGTGGCCTTGTACTCTGAGCTCATATACTAAACATAACCACTTTCATTTTATGCATTCAGAGGGGCATATGTCTAGTCAATTGTGAAGACAGACCAAAATTCACTGAAAGCCTTTCTCTTCATTATACTACCTATCAAGATGAAAAGTATAACCTTGCTTGTCAGGTTTGATGGACGCTACATAGTTGAATAAGATGTTGTCAATAGAGCAAGACCATCTTAGCTCAACCTGGAATACTTTTTCCTGCCTGTCACCATGGCTTGCTTCCTTACATGTTTCAGGTCTTTGCTCAGGTATCACATTCTCAGAGAGGTCCTCCTTGTTCATCCTATTCAAATTGTTTTTCTAACACCCTCTCTCTTCCTTTCCTGATTTATAGCCTCTGTAATATTTATCACCATCTGACTCATTATATATTAAACTTATTTATTTGTTTACTGCCTCTCTTCCCTTGCTAGACTGTAAGCCCCATAAGGTAGGAATTTTTAACCATTTTGCTCACTGTTGCATTCCCAATGCTTAGCATGGTGCCCAGCACATAGTAGGTGTTCAGTGAATATCTGTTGCGTGAATAAATGAATGAATGGAGGAAGGGCAGTTAGGTGCCTAGTGGTGAGACCCAGAGCTCTATCCTGAGTGCGTCCCAGATTGAGACCATTTTTCTTTTTTTCAAACCGGCAAAGAGCACAAAAATGCATTTCAGATGCTAGCTCTGCCCAAACTAGATAGCTTTTGCTATTTAATTTTTGAAATCAAGATGAGACTTTTATATTCATTATGTGAAATCTCAGCCTTTTGACTTTGATAATCTGAGACTGTTTTTGGTGTCTGGACTCTGACCTCAAAATGCTAGATGGTTTTGTCTTCTACACCTTCCCTTTAAAATCCTCAGCCCTTCCCCTGGTGCTCAGGCTCCTCAGTCTTATAGCCTATACTCCATTATTTCCAGATCAGGCTGTCCTCTGGCCTTCAACAAACTCTATGTCAAAAGTTGTCTGATTTCAAAGCGAAATGCATTTTAACTGGGCATCCTGGAGAAGAAAAACTCATATTTTCATGTTAGCATTCTATTTTTACTTCCATTTAATTCTTTTTTTTTCTATTATGATACAAAGACAGATAATTTTAGTAGGCTTGCAGAATGAATTCACTTTTTAGCAAGTCTACTGGATTCATATTTTTTGTAACATGCCTTATGAATCTCAGTTAATAAGACAAAATTTAAAAGGAGAAAATAGCTGCTCTCAATAATATATAGAGTGAAGCCATTTCCACCTCTTTCTCAGCTTTCTTCAGGCCTCTCTTCACAGGGCCTGGGGATGAGCCACTTGCTTTTCACACCTCACTGATTCTTGCAGAAGGGTCACATTGCTTCATGCTCCATTTTGTATCATGGTGTTGGTTCCTTGAGGCAGGCAGACTTGCTGCCACAAGCCACCTAGTTGGCCTCCTATCAGGGAGCTTTGACCACTCAGGCTGGGCTCAGGGACACAGCCCAGAACTCTCCTACCTGGTTATTGTCTTTCCCCTTGTCCCCTGGGCTCAGTTCTATGCTTGTCTGTTTCCTAAACATTTTAGCTTAATCTCTACTCTCTGAGCTTGTGCTGACCTCCTCTATCAGTGGCATATTCAGTTTGCCTAGTTTGAGTCATTACCTGTTTCTTACAGTCCAGGTTTTCACTTATACTAGAGGCTTAGAATCTTCCTTTCTTGGCTGCTCTTATCTAAATATTGAGGCTCACCAAGATTCAGTCTCCAGTGCTAGCTTACTTTACAGGAGAAACTTGAAAACATAGGGAGTACATGCACTCTCTTTCTATCTCCCAAGGAATTGCCAGATTTTTTAGCATGTTCTTCTTCCCACTGCTAACAGAAAGGAAAAAGAAAGGGGAAGAGAAAGGAAGTATTAAATAAGCAAAAACAAAGAGAATAAAGAACATAAATTACTGAAGACAAGCCCAAACCAAACCAAATAAACAACAACAAACACCTTGTAAAAAGACTCACTGAAGTGGAACAAGAAGGAAAATTTCCCAACATGATAAAAATGGCATCTGGAAAAACCCCACAGCTAACATCGTACTGAATGGTGCAAGACTGGATGCTTTCCCCCTAAGATTAGGAACAAGACAAAGATTCTGTTCTTTCTTCCCTGGAGGTTCTAGCCAGGGCAATTAGGCAAGAAAAAGAAAAGGCATCCAGTTTGGAAAAGAAGAAGTAAAACTATTGCTATTTACAGAAGACATGGTCTTGTATATAGAAAGTACTAAAAATCCACTAAAAACTAGTAAAACTAATAAATTAGTTCAGCAAGTTTGCAGGGTACAGGATGAATACACAATAATTAACTGTATTCCTATGCAGACACAGCAAACAATACTTTCATTTTAGGTTTTCAGAAGTTTGATACTGGAAATGTCTATGTTTGTGATTATTTAGTTATTTATTTATATTTTATTCAGTACATTTACTGAATAAGTTCTTAGATCTGCAAATTAACTGCTTTGGTAATTATTAATA
Organism: Theropithecus gelada; assembly: GCF_003255815.1. NCBI lineage: Eukaryota > Metazoa > Chordata > Mammalia > Primates > Cercopithecidae > Theropithecus > Theropithecus gelada. The sequence continues at coordinate 138,157,821 of NC_037676.1, forward strand.
TTATACCAAATTTGAGAAACTTTTTTGGCCATGATTTAATTTGCTTTTAATTTTGATGCCTCATTTATTCTCTTCTCTATTCCAAGAGTATAATAGGCTATTTGAAATTATCCTAAATCTCACCATGGCTCTAATCATTTTTTTAAATATCATTTTCTTTTTTGTTTATCATATTTAGCCTTTCTATTGATTTTTCTTCTAGTTCAAAGTTTTTCATCTGTTCTTTCAAATTTGCTATTAGCCTACCCAGTTAAGTTTCTATTTCTGATAACTTCTTCTTTCTATGGTTTCCATTTTTACCTTCTGTAGTTTTCATTTTATTGTTGAGGTTTTCCATACAATCCCTCATATGTGCGTATTTTCTTTTAAATCTTTGCACTTAATGTATCAGTCTTTTGAAGTCCTTTTCTGGTATTTTTTTCTTCTGTTTTGTTTCATGATTGTTCCTATTAACTTCTTTTTCTTAAGTTATTTGTCAAATTTTCCTGATTCCTTACAGCCTACAAATTTTTGTTGTATGTCGGCTCTTGTGGGTGATGTGCTATAAGAAGTCTGGATTATAAGGTCTTCCTTTAAAGGAAAACAAGTATATTATTGGCTGCCATCCTCTCCTGTCATGTTGGTTTTTATACTTTGTGTTAGTCCATTCTCATGCTGCTGATAAACACTTAAACAAATTATAAAGAAAAAAAGGTTTAATGGACTCACAGTTCCATGTGGCACATGGCTGGGGAGGCCTAGTCATGGTGGAAGGCAAAAGGCACATCTTACATGGCGGCAGGCAAGACAGAATCAGTCAAGCAATAGGGGTTTCCCCCTTATAAAACCATCAGATCTCATGAGACTTATTCACTACTATGAGAACAGTATGGGTGAAACCTCCCCTATGATTCAATTATCTCTCACCGGGTCCTCCCACAACACCTGGAAATTATGGGAGCTATAATTCAAGAGGAGATTTGGGTGGGGACACAGTCAAACCATATAATACTTCTTGAGAAGTTAGTGTCTATTGCCTTTATTACTAGGGAGTGACTCTTACTTTAGTGAATGTTCCTTACTTCTGAAGTGAGAGATTTCTGTGGTCTCAACTCAATGCCCAGGATGCTCAGTCAAGTGTCTCCACTCTGCTGGCCTGAGACTTCAGTGTCTTCTGGCCCTCTGTAGCCTCTAGATTGCTTCAGCTTTCAGCCTGCAGCAGTCACTGTTGGATCAGCATTTTTAGTCTCTGTGCATGTCCAGTTCAGTTTTCTGCTAAGACCTGTAATGATCCCCACACAAACTTCTGGGATCCCATTTGTGCATGATTCCCTCCTCTTGGCAGAGTTCCCTCAAATTCCAGCATTCATGAATAACGTTCAATACCCCCTCAGCCCAGCCCAACCTCAGCATCTGCCTGGGCTTCTCAGCCCCACTCCATGAATAAGAACATGTACTCAGGAGGTGTGAGTATCATCATGGCCTCTGATCAAGTGTTTGGCTTCTTGTTAGGATAATCATAGTCTTGCTCTGTCTCTTATCCAGTTTCTAAGAACAGTTGCTTCATTCATTCTTATTGTTTGCATTTTATAGTTGTTTATGGTAGGTAGGTGGGTCTAATAACAATTCCTCTCACAAGGCCATGATAAAGTCACCATTCATTAAGTTTTTATTTTCCACAAATTTATTCACTTTTAGAAGTTTGAGTGTATTTTTGTATCTGCTCTTTAATTCTCAATAATGTCTTATTTTCCTCATTTTTGTGATAATGCCCTTTATTTTGTTAAACATTTCATACCTATTGACTTATTATTATTTATCTTACAATTCCAAAAACTGCAATTCTTAGTGAATTAAATTATTTCTAATTTCTGCTGACTTACATTCTTGTGGTTTGTATTCTGCATGTTTGTTGATCTTTGATTTTTGAGATCATTGTTTGATGTTAATTTGTCAAAATCTTGAAGGTCAATATCAGAGAAACCTTCCTCCAAAGTACAGATGTTTATGCAGACTGCCAGGGGTTAAAACTAGCTACAGACCACTTCAACACCCCTCAAAAGGCTTGACTCAGTTCTGATGCCCAAGGCTTTATTCTCCCACCTCAACTTTGTCCCATGGTTTCCATGTAAATAGCTTGCAGTTATCAGCACCTGCCATTAGGGAACCATCCAGCTACCTGTTGTAACATTGGCTTTATCTACATGCTACTTTATCCCTAGTTCTTTTTATCACCATCTTACATGGGATGACAACACAATTGAAGAGATTCCTTACATGTTGTGAGAAGGATAATTCTTTGGAGGTATGTCCTCTTCAGAATATTTTTTGTGAGAGGGACTGTCAGAGCACTTTAGTTAGCAACAGTGCCAGAAATAGACATTGCTCCATTCTCTACATTCATCTGCTTTTTCATAGGATAAGTATTTGCATGTTATAGTGTTCTAATTTACACTGGATTTTGCGATTATACAGAATGGCACTCTAAATTTTTCATATTTATAAACATTGGAAATACATATAAACAAAAAAAAATCACAAGAAATGTATTTTGATGAGTCTTAGAATGAATGGACATCCCCAGCCAGAAGAATGTGAATGGTAGAAGCATATATTAGGTCTGTACTATTGAGAACAAGACAGATATTTGGAGGGTGCAACTACTTTATCAATTTCGACTTCACATTTAGTGCAGCACCAGATGCATGTTTACTTGATCCAAAGTTTATATCCTTATGTAAAATGTATGCAGAAATAAATCTGCATGTACTAAATGTACCTCTAGAGGTCCAGTTGAGTAGAGATTAATCTGGGTCAGGGACTTGACAGACAAATACCTGCCTAAAGAAAGAAAGACGGGAAATAAGTATTTGTTTGAATGAATGACTAAATGAGTATAGCTAAATTATATAGTTACCAAAAATGAGCCTCTCAAATTAATTGCCTTATAGGTTACCTGAAGTGCCAGAAAGTTTTGTCACACCCCTTTTTTTCCCCCTTGGTTATGTTGAGTGAAAGCACAGTGAGTGTGACTTGATAAGCTTGACATACCGCTGAATGTCTATCTCCACATGGTTCTCAAGCCCTAAGGAGGCCATGACTACCAAGAGAAGGTGGGGTCCCCAAGGCTCAAACTTGAGAGGAAGTCTTCGTGATGAAACAGAAGGAGCATAAGACTTGGGACCAGAGGGACCTAAGTTTAAACCCAAGACCTGCTCCGTGCTTTGTGAATGTGGAAAGCTTCCTTAATCTCATAGAACTTCAGCTTCATCTCACGTATAATGTGATTAGAAACACCTCCATTGCTATAGAATGGTGGTAATAAATGAGATAAAGTACATTAAAGTGCTTTGAAAGCATTTTCATACTACACAAAGGAAACGCGAATAGAACGAGGCTGCTGAACGCTTCTTAAACGCAGACATAGCAGCTTTAAGACATTATCAGGTTCATCTTCTCAGAATTCTGAGTTACCAGGAAAATGGGAGAAAACAATTTTGAGCTTAACTTCCAAAATAACTTGGCAGTGAATCTGAATCAGAAAATGTTTAAAATGTTTAAGTGAATTCATTCTCTATAAATTAGGTTAAACACACAAAGAAAAAAGTAATTTCCCATCCTGCTACTTTCTGGAGGATATTTAACTGTTGGGAGTTATGATTCCAAGAACCCTCAGGCTCATGAAAAATGTGGTCATTTGCATATTAGACCTCAGAGACTTCTCCTTCCATAGCAGCTGCTTTGCGCATAGCCCCAGGGTTGAAAAAGCCAAGTTATTCTGGGCCAAGCAAGTTGTGTTTGTTAAAAACAAGAAAATAAATAAAAATAAGACAAAGCGATAAAGTCACATTAGGATGAAAATCAGGTGAGAGATTTATCTCAGCTCTGCCTGCCAAAAGCATTGTGGCCTTGAGCCTGGGCCAGGGGAAAGCCGTCCAGACTGGTTGGATCTTTCTTGGCTCTATCCTTTTTCATGTTTGAGTCTGTAATGCTTGACAAGGGGCTTGAGCCACTTTTGCTGACCAGGGAGTTTTCCCAGGTATCACCTTCCTCCTTCTACTTGGAATGTGCTCCCTTTCCCAGGTGTCCTGGATTCCATCCTGACAGCTTGCCATGGTTCTCTCCTGTCTAGACCACAAGTTGGATGGGTGATGTGCGTCACTTTTCAGTTCATTTTCTCCCCAGATTCTGTTCCCTTCCTGGCTTCATACTCTCCAGGCTCCTAATGCATAACACTCTGTCTCAATGCCCAAACTGGGCTGTTGGTGGTGGTGTCCAATCCAGTACTGCATGGACCCAACATTGATCTTAGCAGCCGGATTGTCATTTTTATTTTTCTCCTTCTAACTGCTTCAAGAAAGATGCTCCATATCCTCCAGTTGTGAATGATCTCTCTCTTTGAAATCTAATCACACTGTTTCTCACATGTGGAACTTTGCACACTTTCAGTGATGTCTTATCTCTCCAGTATACAATGAACAAAGTAGGATCCATATATGATCTTCTCACTGCATCTTCTCACTGCCCGTTCATGGTGGCAGCTCTCCTCCAATGCCCTTGCTGACACAGCCTCCTGTAATGGAATCAGGGCTAGAACCTCTTCTCATTTTCATACACTAAACTCTTGCACATATCGTGTCTCTCTGAAATTCTCTTCTCTTTGTTTGGTAAATTCCAACTCTTCCTTAGGATTCTAGCCTAATCATCATTTGCTTAGAGACATGGCTTTAACTGCCTGCAAATCCTCATTCCATCACTCTTGTGAATCTGTCTTTCATGGTGCTGGCTCAGATACGTTCTACTATTTACCACAAGACTTTTAGCTCCTTGATGACAGAAAGAGTAGCTAATTTTGCCTACCACATTATCCCCAGCATTTACAATAGTGCTTGGTCCATGTTTTATTTTAAAAACAAATAAAATAAATGGTCCACAACTGAACAACACACTTTTACTAAATGAATGAATGAATATGTAGTTTCAGGGGTTCATTGTTTTCATTGGTGACTATGGCAGGGTCTTTCCATCTCGGTCACCCAAAGACTTTTGGTTCACTTTGGAAAATACAACCAAGACTCGCAGTTTCCCAGCTCCCGCAGGCTTCCTGATGTCAGAAAATTGCTCTCTCTGCAATGAAAACAGCAGGCATCAATTCTACAAGCCTGTACATAAAAGGATCCATTATCCCTCAAGCCAAATGTCACTGCTGGAATGGCTTCCAAATGCTGCCAAAAAGAACATTATTAATAACAGTAATGATAATAATAGTGATCGTAATAACACATATTAAATTTTAATTTATATGACACCCAAGCCCCACAGCTCTGAGAGGGAATCATTCTCATAGCAAAGGGGAAGAAATAAAGCAAAACTCCAATTGAAAGGAAATATGATACAATTTGGGCTCAGAGCCAGGCTTTAAGCTTCTTTGTGGGAACAGAAAAAGAAAAGGACTTCATCAGGCTTCAGACCCAGTCAGACTCCACGTGAGAGTTCTGAATTTCAGGGATACAACAGAGAGGGGTGGAAACATATGTATCAGTCTCATTTCAAGATAAGTACTCTTCATCATTTTAACTCAACGCATATAAAATGTGGCTCTGGGAGTCCCTGAAGGATTCAGGAAGGAGACTTGTCTGAAGGCAGTCAGAGTCTATGTCTACACTGAGGGACTATGGAGAAGAGACTTAGATGGGTTGAAGAGTCACTGTGCTGGGTTGTGTACACATACAATGGTAAAATATTTGTGAAATAAAAAAAAGATAAAGTAAATATTTTCATGGTTGTTAGGATACTTGAAAAATGTTAACACATATCAGATTTTAATGACTCTAAAATAGTAATAGCCAAAAAGAGGAATGGTTTTAATTTACTGTGGCAATGCTGTGTAATGTCAAGGGTATGGGCTTTGGAAGTCTGGTACATTGGGCTTGGGTCATGCCTACTCTGTTTACTGGGAAATCTTAAATATGTCACATAAATTCCCTAAATTCCCATTTCATGGTGTTAAATTGAGAGCAATAATAGAATACTGGTCAAGGTTCTCCAGAGAAACAGAACCAACGTTATGTAGATCGATAGATGGATAGATATGAATGAAGGAACTGGCTCATGCTATTTTAGGTAGAGAAGTCTCACAGTCTGCCATCTGCAAGCTGAAGATCCAAGAAAGCTGGTGGTGTAGTACTGTCAGAGTCCAGAGGCTTGAGAACCATGGAAGTTGATGGTATAGGTCACGTTCCAAGTACAAAGGCCCAAGAAATAGGAACACCAATGAGCAAGGACAGGAGACGAGGTATGTCCCAGCCCAAAAGCAACTTTTTACTTCCTCTACCTTTTTGTTTTATTCAGGCCCTCAACAAATGAGATGATGCCCTCCCACATTGGTGAGGGTGATTTCTACTTAGTCTACTGATTGAAATGCTAATCCCTTCCAGAAACACTCTCACAGACACACCCAGAGTAATGGTTTCCTAGGTATCTGCACATCCCTTAGCAAAGTCTAGTTGACATATACTATTAACCATCCTATAAAGAGTTTAACCTCATAGGTTAAAAAATCCTCAATGAGAATTACTCATTCAATAAAACTTCATCGAGTACTATGAAATAGTTCAAACTTGAAGCAAAATAAGAAAGTAATCCAACAGACCTCCCTATATCTAGAACTAACATTTAATAAGCATTTGCAAAGCAGATCTGTGTATCCATTTTTAAGTTTAATGGATCTGTGGGCAAGTAGATTTTGGAGACTGAGAACTTGGAAGACAGGATTCTTGCCTGCCTTGTATGTGGTTATGATCTGGGACTTGGGGAAGTAGTCAGAGGCAGATGATTAATTACTTTAAAATTAATCATTGTATAACCTTCATTCCCAGGCCACAAATTGCCCTAGGCTGAATTATAATTCAAGATACCATACTTTTCTGTGTGTCAATCCTTTTCATTAGAGATAAAACACTAATCTATATTCTGATCTTAATCTATAGCAGGTAAATAACATGATAGTTTTTTTAAAAATAAAAATATAATACATGCATGTGCTAAAAATTTTAAACTGTTGAAATGATACTCCTTTTTATTAACTGTTAAGAGTTTCTTGCTTCTCCATCCATAATTTTTCTTTCTCGAAGTTATTTCATTTTACGTTATTGTTTTAGAGACGAGATCTCGCTCTGTCACCTAGGCTGGAGTGCAGTGGCATGATCATAGCTGACTATAGCCTCGAACTCCTGGGCTCACGTGATCTTCCTGCTCAGCATCCCTACTAGCTAGGATTATAGGTACATGCCACCACACCTGGCTAATTTTTTTTGCTTTTATTTTTTGTGGAGATGATGTCTCACTATGTTGCTGGTCTCAAATTCCTGGCCTCAGCTGATTCTCCTACTTCAGCCTCACAAAGTGCTGAAATTATAGATGTGAACCACCCACCTTGGTTATTTTGAAACTAGATTTAACTGACATGACTACACATGTCATAAACACCTTGCAACTGTCAAATTATAATAATGTTCACAATTATTGAATGCATATTATATGTTAGTCAATTCTCTAAGCACTTTATATGCATTACTACCTTTAGTTTTCACAGAACAACTGATTTACAAGCTGTGTGACTTGAGTGAAGTTCTTTAACTTTTCTGAAGACCAGTATCTTCCTATGTAAAATAAAGGTAGCATTGCTATTCTTGCAGGGTTGATCTATGCTCAATGCATTGTGTGGTTTCTGGCACCTACTAGAGGCTTAATCGTAGTGACTACAGCCTATTTCTCATACCTTTTTTCCATCTGAATAACACATAAGACGAGGTTCCATTCTGATCACCTTAGCTTGTGTTGTAGAGGAAGGTCCTTACTATTTGAATCTCTGGGTTTGGTTTATTTTGGATAAACATTTCTGGTGAGTATTAGATAAGTTTAATTATTTTGTGATTCCTGAACACACAGCTATTCAATTTTATAATTACTGCAAACACTAGATGGAGAAAGTTTTACTTTTAATTTTTTGTTCTTCCTTAAAAAAATCATTGTAATGTCTTTAGACCTGTAGGCACTACTAAGAAAAGGTAAGCCAAAATTTTTATTTGCTTATTTATTCACTCTCCAATTATGCTTTGAGAAAAAGCTGGTTGGATAATTCTTTTCTTCAGGCTAGGATATTAAATTATGTGGTCATAGACAAGCTCAAGTAGCAAAATCAGAGTCCCTGAGGTTTGGATTTGAAACAAACAGTCCATAACTCTCAGAATAATCCTCTAGAGCAGGGCTCCCCAACTCCTGGGCTGAGGACCTGCCTGCGGCCTGTGAGGAACTGGCCACACAGCAGGAGGTAAGTGGTGGTCAGGCCAGCGAGCATTACTGCCTGAGCTCCGCCTCCTGTCAGATTAGCGGCAGCATTAGATTCTCCTAGGAGAGTGAACTCTATTGTTAACTGTGTGTGCAAAGGATCTAGGTTGCATGCTCCTTGTGAGGATTTAACGCCTGATGATCTGAGGTGAAAAAGTTTTATCCTGAAACCATCCCCCTGGCCCTGTCTATGATAAAATTGTCTTCCATGCAACCAGTCCTTGGTACCAAAAAGGTTTGGGACCGCCACCCTAGAGATGCCATAATTATCCCACCCACTTCAGAAGGATCTCGAACTTATTAACCAGGTTGCACAAACCCCACGTTGAGACATTGGAGATCTGTCAATAAGTTATTTTCTAATTTGTGGAACTTTCTCTATAAAAAGTCACAAAACTATAAATTTAACACACATTATATTTTTATAAACCATGTTGAATGAATGTTATGCAAAAAGTCAGACACAAATTAGTAGAAAAGATAGAGAACTACAGTATGTGTAATGTCATTTTAATCATTTTATCTATATAGATAGATGAGGAAGGAAAAACCATTTTAGACAGAGTGACAACTGTCTGCAAAGGCATGGATGCCCCCTTTAAGGAACTCAAAAGTAATTCTATTTGGTTCTTAGGCACCTGCTGGGGGACCCTGTACACCATTCAAGATGCCTGGATTTATTTGATAGCAATGGGGAATGGCTGATATATTCAAAAGCAGGAAAGTGATTTGATTAAATTTACATTATACTATGATAAGTCTTTCTAGACTTATTGAATAAATTAGATAAATATGAAATTAAATTATGATAAAATATTAAACTAATATTATAAAAATTAGATAATTATTTATAAAATTAAATTGAACTAGTAGATTGGAAAGGGGCTGGCCGAATGCGTCTCCCTCTTAACCCCTTGTTAGAAGAATGCTGAAATAGTTGGTATGAGGAATAATAAGCAATTCAAAGAGGTCGTCAGTGTTAGTGAGGACAAAGCAGAGGAGAAACAATCATTAAACATTCTCCACATGAGACCCTTGGTCCCACATAATTCAGATGATACTGACTGGAGAGATAGTTTAAGGAAATGGAATGGACAAGACTGAGAGGTCAATCATGGGAGGATGGAAAGGGCGTGGCAGAAGTTTATGGTCCTTAGCAAGGGCGTCTGGGGAAAGATGAGATTCAGCAGTATATAAAGAGTAGTTAGAATGAATAGGAATTTAGAAATTGCCCAAGGTAGAGTGAAAAAAATTGGATCATGGAACCTGGCAGAGAATTTATCTTAATAAATAATTAATTATTTAATTAATTAATAAGTAATGTATTTTAAGCCATGCAAGACCCATGATAATGACCTACTAGGTGTTAACCTTAATTTGGATTACAAATACCAGCATAATAGGCCCCTGGCTATTTTTCAGATTTCCTTTTTGTTTTATTTATTTTTTATTTTTTCATAAGTTAGTGGGGGTACCAGTGGCATTTGGTTACGATTAAGTTCTTTAGTGGTGATATTGAAATTTTGGTGCACCCATCACCCAGGCAGTATACGCTGCACCCTATTTGTAGTCTTATTCCTCAGCCCCCTCCCACTCTTCCCAATAAGTTGCCAAAGTTCATTGTATCATTCTTATGCCTTTGCATCTTCATAGCTTAGCTGCCATGCATCAGTGAGAACATACAATGTTTGGTTTTCCATTCCTGAGTTACTTCACTTAGAATAATAGTCTCCAATCTCATCCAGGTCACTGTAAATGCTGTTAGTTCATTCCTTTTTCTGCATAGTATGCCATCATGTGTGTATACCACAGTTTCTTTATCCACTCGTTGATTGATGGGCATTTGGGTTGGTTCCACAATTTTGCAATTGTGAATTGTGCTGCTATAAACATGTGTGTGCAAGTATCTTTTTTAAATAATTACTTCTTTTCCTCTGGGTAGATACTCAGTAGTGGGATTGCTGGATCAAATGGTAGTTCTACTCTTAGTTCTTTAAGGAATCGCCACACTGTTTTCCACAGTGGCTGTACTAGTTTACGTTCCCACCAACAGATTTTCTTTCCTCCACATCTCCTTCTCACCTTGTCTGTTCAACTACTGGCCTCCATCCTGCTTATAGAACATGCCAGGAATGCTTTTCCTCAGGGGGCTTTGCACTTGCTTTGTCCTCTGATGTGGACATCTTTCCCCCACTTGTTCTCAGGGCTCCCTCTCTTGTATAGTCCAACTCTCTGTCCACATTCTATTTCCTCTGATAGAACACCCTTGGCATTCCTATGTAACCTAGGACCTCTGCCTCACAATCACCTGCCACACGTTTACCCAGCTTTATTTTTCAAAAGGACTTGGTGTTGATTTCGTAGGGCTGCTGTAACAAAATACCACAATTGGGTAGCTTAAAACAACAGAAATAGATTCTCTGACAGTTCTGAAGGCCGGTGTTGTTAGAGCCATGCTCCTTCTGAGGACTCTAAAGAGGACGCCTTCCTATGTCTTCCTAGCTTCAGGAGGTTGCAGGCAATTCTTGGTGTTCCTTGGCTCGTTGCCACATCTCCATCTTCACATGACCTTCTTCCCTAGGTGTGTATATATGTCTGTGTGTGTGTGTGTGTCCCCTTGCCTCTTCCTATAAGAACACTGGGACTCTGGTTTACGGTCTGTCATACTTCACCTTAACTTAACTAATTACATCTGCAAAGACCTTATTTCCCAATAAAGTCACAGTATGGTGCACCACGTGGATGTGAATTCTGGACACTTCAACCACTGCAGACTTGTTTATATTTGATATTATGTAGATATATATTTATTTGTTTCACCCTACTAAAATGTTAATTCTTCAAGGGTTAAGAAATTAATCTCTTCTGTTCTTTGGTATATCTGCAGTGCTTTGTGGATGCATAATCAATATCTGTTACACTGAGAAACTCTGTTTGACATATAATGTAAATAACAAATTTAAAAAACAAATTTGAAGATCCAAAACAATTTTGAAGATCCAAATTCCAAGACGTTTGGGATTATTTCTGCATCTCCTTTTGCATTTTATATTTAATGTTTTCATTTTTGTTACCTTCCTTTTTTCACCTTCTGTTAGAAAAATTGAATTTTATCTAAATCTATTTCCCTTTTCTTGTTTAGAAGTTAATTATTTATTGTAATCATGTCATAGCTCCCTTCAATTATAATAAACATTCCTACACAATTCAATATTAATCAATACTTATATTATCCTCTCTAATAATACAATCTACTATACAAGTTCCAAATTAATATCCTAATAATTTTTATTCTTACAGTTAATGCTTATTGAAATTTGTTAACTGATATGAGATACTAGGCTTTTTTAAAAAAGTACAATTGTCTGTAAAGCAGGCAAACAAACAAAAAACACTTCTAGGTCAGCAAATACAAACCTAGATTCAAATATTTTCCTAAAACAAGACATGAATTTGTAGTTTTTTTTTTCACTAGAGAGAGGAAGAATGTATGGTAGTCTAATGCAAAATAATGTTTTTTAACCCACAGATTTATCTATTTTGTTTGTTTATCTGTGCTTACTGCATTTTACTCTCTCCGCCTTCCAATCCTGCTATTCTAAAATATATTTTTAATGCAGCATATTTTAGTAAGAGCCTATGAAAACTGACCCAAAAATATCTTTATGCCACTCTCACTTTTGAAAGGTAATATATCTGGCTCTAGAATTCTGAGTTGACAGTTATTTTCCTCAGATTTGTGAAGATGTTAAGATATTATTTCATTGTCTTCTGGCATCTGCTGTTGCTGATGAAAAGCCCACTACCAGTGTATTTGTTGTACCCAGAATTAATTTTATATATATATACAGATTACATATATACATACACAGATATGGCATTAAATGATAACCATTTAATTCTGAGAACAACAGATACACTGTCAGTGGGATATATATATCTGTATCTATATCTATTTTTGGTTGTTTTTCTTGGATGTTCTGTACTTTTGTTTTGCTTTTAATGTTTTTCATGGTAAAAGTAGAATTTCTTTATATTTATCTTACTAAGAACTCATGATTCATTAAGCTGGAGACACGTATCTTTTTCCAATACTAGAAATCTTCTCGTTTAAGTTTTATCAAGTATGAGCTTCTTGAATTCTCTGTTCTCTTCCTTTGATCTCCTCTTAGACATATGTTGGGCTTTCTTAATCTCCATCTCTCTCTTTTTGTTACTGATGTTTCATTTCTATCTTTTCTACAGTCATTATGGTATCATCAGATCTTTTTGTTTAAAAGATCTTTCAAAATTGGAATGTTATTTCAATATGAAATAACTTTTGGCTTAAATTTATTCTATTTAAATATAAGTATTTTTTATTACTGAAAGTTTTACTTTTAGATGTTTTTAAATTTGCTTGTTCTTTTTTAGATTATATACTTACTTTTAAATTAAACACAAAATGATAAGAGCTATTTATGACAAACTCACAGCCAATATCATACTGAATGGGTAAAAACTGGAAGCATTCCCTTTGAAAACTGGCACAAGACAGGGATGCCCTCTCTCACCACTCCTATTCAACATAGTGTTGGAAGTTCTGGCTAGGGCAATCAGGCAAGAGAAAGAAATCAAGGGTATTCAGTTAGGAAAAGAAGAAGTCAAATTGTCCCTCTTTGCAGATGACATGATTGTATATTTAGAAAATCCCATTGTGTCAGCCCAAAATCTCCTTAAGCTGATAAGCAACTTCAGCAAAGTCTCAGGATACAAAATTAATGTGCAAAAATCACAAGCATTCTTATACACCAGTAACAGACAAACAGAGAGCCAAATCATGAATGAACTTCCATTCACAATTGCTTCAAAGAGAATAAAATACCTAGGAATCCAACTTACAAGGGATGTAAAGGACCTCTTCAAGGAGAACTACAAACCACTGCTCAGTGAAATAAAAGAGGACACAAACAAATGGAAGAACATACCATGCTCATGGATAGGAAGAATCAATATCGTGAAAATGGCCATACTGCCCAAGGTAATTTATAGATTCAATGCCATCCCCATCAAGCTACCAACGAGTTTCTTCACAGAATTGGAAAAAACTGCTTTAAAGTTCATATGGAACCAAAAAAGAGCCCACATCTCCAAGACAATCCTAAGTCAAAAGAACAAAGCTGGAGGCATCACGCTACCTGACTTCAAACTATACTACAAGGCTACAGTAACCAAAACAGCATGGTACTGGTACCAAAACAGAGATATAGACCAATGGAACAGAACAGAGTCCTCAGAAATAATACCACACATCTACAGCCATCTGATCTTTGACAAACCTGAGAGAAACAAGAAATGGGGAAAGGATTCCCTATTTAATAAATGGTGCTGGGAAAATTGGCTAGCCATAAGTAGAAAGCTGAAACTGGATCCTTTCCTTACTCCTTATACGAAAATTAATTCAAGATGGATTAGAGACTTAAATGTTAGACCTAATACCATAAAACCCTAGAGGAAAACCTAGGTAGTACCATTCAGGACATAGGCATGGGCAAAGACTTCATGTCTAAAACACCAAAAGCAACGGCAGCAAAAGCCAAAATTGACAAATGAGATCTCATTAAACTAAAGAGCTTCTGCACAGCAAAAGAAACTACCATCAGAGTGAACAGGCAACCTACAGAATGGGAGAAAATTTTTGCAATCTACTCATCTGACAAAGGGCTAATATCCAGAACCTACGAAGAACTCAAACAAATTTACAAGAAAAAAACAAACAACCCCATCAAAAAGTGGGCAAAGGATATGAACAGACATTTCTCAAAAGAAGACATTCATACAGCCAACAGATACATGAAAAAATGCTCATCGTCACTGGCCATCAGAGAAATGCAAATCAAAACCACAATGAGATACCATCTCACACCAGTTAGAATGGCAATCATTAAAAAGTCAGGAAACAACAGGTGCTGGAGAGGATGTGGAGAAATAGGAACGCTTTTACACTGTTGGTGGGATTGTAAACTAGTTCAACCATTATGGAAAACAGTATGGCGATTCCTCAAGGATCTAGAACTAGATGTACCATATGACCCAGCCATCCCATTACTGGGTATATACCCAAAGGATTATAAATCATGCTGCTATAAAGACACATGCACACGTATGTTTATTGTGGCACTATTCACAATAGCAAAGACTTGGAATCAACCCAAATGTCCATCAGTGACAGACTGGATTAAGAAAATGTGGCACATATACACCATGGAATACTCTGCAGCCATAAAAAAGGATGAATTCATGTCCTTTGTAGGGACATGGATGCAGCTAGAAACCATCATTCTTAACAAACTATCACAAGAACAGAAAACCAAACACCACATGTTCTCACTCATAGGTGGGAACTGAACAATGAGATCACTTGGACTCGGGAAGGGGAACGTCACACACCGGGGTCTATCATGGGGAGGGGGGAGGGAGGAGGGATTGCATTGGGAGTTATACCTGATGTAAATGACGAGTTGATGGGTGCTGATGAGTTGATGGGTGCAGCACAGCAACATGGCACAAGTATACATATGTAACAAACCTGCACGTTACGCACATGTACCCTAGAACTTAAAGTATAATAATAATTAAAAAAAAGTTCCTACTTTAATTTTATCACTTTAAATATATTTATTTAGAAGTTTTGTTGTTGTTGCTGTTATTTACAATTCTTGAGGCACTAATTCTCATATTCATTGTACCTGATAATCCTATCATAATAGCTTATTTTGTTACGTGGCTGTAATTCTTATTGTGCTTTCAAAATTTTTAATCAGTACCCCCTCCCAGTCATGGGGGCTATTGTAAGGAATTTCCTAATTGCTTCTATAGGAGCCTGCCTGTAGTTTTCAATGGTATTAGATTTTTTTTTCTTTCTTCTTTTCTTTTTTTTTTTTTGAAATGGAGTCTCACTCTGTTGCCCAGGCTGGAGTGCCGTTGCATGATCTCTGCTCACTGCAAGCTCCGCCGCCCGGGTTCATGCCATTCTCCTGCCTCAACCTCCCAAGTAGCTGGGACTACAGGCGCCACCAACCACACCCAGCTAATTTGTATATTTAGTAGAGATGGCATTTCACCGTGTTAGCCAGGATGGTCTCGATTTCCTGACTTCGTGATCCACCTGCCTCAGCCTCCCAAAGTGCTGAGATTGCAGGTGTGAGGCACTGTGCCCGGCCTCTTTTTTTTTAAAAAATTTTAATTTATGAGCTAATAGCTTAATCCTGAGCCTCAGTTTCTCACTGGTGCCTTTTGCTCACATCCGGTGCCCTTTGCAAAGTCGAGCTTCCTTGTGAATATCCAGACCAGTGACCAGGGTTTTCATGGAAGGGAAAACTCTTTGGGAATCTGGAATGTATGTAAGGGCTCTGCTTTCATGGACTTAAACCCATATTTCCTGTATCTCTTGAATAGCAGAAGCTTAGTTTGTATTGCCTACAATACACATCTTAGTCTAAAACCCCAAGGGCCTTTCCAGAATCAGCTCAGGTTTATCTTGCTGGCTTTACTTCTCTTTTTATGTCTGGAACCTACGAATTCGCATTCTTTCTTTTGAATTCATTTTTGTGTCATACAGTTTGTTATATTTTCTCAACAGGTATATGATTTTAATAACAGGAGGGGGCTTATCTGTATCCTTTTAGACTTGCTAGATTGTTGGAAGCATCTCTAAAATTTAGTGGAGTTACAGGGATTACAGTGTGTACATGTAGACCTTAGAATATCTTGCTTAGAAGCAGGAGGAAATAATCACAGTGTGTAAATCCCACCTGGAAAATAGTAGAAAACATGACTTGGTATTCAGAGAGGCCTTGTAAAGGGTAGTTAAATAAGCACCCCCTGCAAAATTAGAGGATTTTTATTTTATTATTTATTTTTTGTATTACTTTATTTTTATAGTACCTGAAATGAACAAAAATTATTTCTGAAATTATGAAAACTGATTTAACATCATAGACACAAACATAGGGCAAAGAGGGGGATCCACGAGGCTGGGAGATGCTGTGCGTTTCTGCCCTTTACTTCTGATTCTGACACCACTCCTCTGGTGCGCCTGGAATTTTATTTGTGAACAAGGCAGCACTTGACCCTGATTTCCCCCTTATCTCTATCCCCTGGATCTGGGATGACATTTGACATTCCTGGTTGTTTCTTTTTTACCCCCTCTGAAGAATATGTATTTACTGAAGAGTTTGTAAGAACAAAGGGATGGAACTTCTTTAAATAGAGGGGCTGTTTCCTCTGAACAGCAGGACGAGCAGGCAGCCAGGCTTTGGGTGGTTTCCCAGGAGCGGAATTTCTGGCATGCTTGGTTCTTCTCTCCGGGCAAACGCCTTGGTGCCTCACCACAAACACTAACTCCTTCTTCCTTTTTCCTCGCCTGCCCACAGCCTGCCAACGTCACTTGAAGGAGCATAAATAGCTGTACCAGGCGTGTCTCTTAATCAGATCAATGTGAACTTTTTTCTTTTTTAGAAAATTCCTTCCAAAATATGATATGATTTGAGTTCTTTCTCATTGAACAAGAGAAGCTTTCACCAGCTAGTGTGGAGGGGAAGGGAGCCAGAAAGCTCCCGCACAGATGTGCAAACAGTTTCTGTGCCATTTTTTTCTTTCTCAGAGAGGAGAATAAAAACCAGGTTAGAGGACTCCATGATCTCTGAGAAAAGAAGCTAATGATTCAGCCAGGTGCAGTGGCTCACACCTGTAATCCCAGCACTTTGAGAGGCCGAGGCGGGTGGATCACGAGGTCAGGAGTTTAAGACCAGCCTGGTCAATATGGTGAAACCCTGTCTCTACTAAAAATACAAAAATTAGCTGGGCTTGGTGGCACGCACCTGTAGTCCCAGCTACTCGGGAGGCTGAGGCAGGAGAATCACTTGAACCAGGGAGGCAGAGGTTGCAGTGAGCCGAGACGGTGCCACTGCACTCCAGCCTGGGTGACAGAGCAAGGCTCTGTCTCAAAAAAAAAAAAAAAAAAAAAAGCAGTTAACGATTCTATAAGCACTAAGGTTTTCTGTCCCCAGCAAATGCTTAAGCTAGTTGCCCTGAGATTCTCATGATGACTGCCCCTCTCGGGCTAAGGAGTTATACCCATTTCACTGTTCCCAGCAGAGACAAATATTTGACCTTGAATATTTATTTGTATGGTCCTCATTTGTAACCACTTCCAATCAGCAAATTTGAGATGAATGGGAGCTTTTCCTGAATAAAACTATATTTTTTATTCTCCCATGCAGTCTAGGATAGCCAAATGACCGTATTTCTGGCCAATGGTATATAAATAGAAGTTCACGTGTGCTTTGGAGGAAATGTTCCCAATGGGAGTGAGTGAGTGTTCATCCTCTTCCTTCTTGTTGCAAGATGTGATGGCTGATACTTGAACAGCCGTCTGGGACTCTGAGGTAGAAGCCGTGTCCTGAGAATGGCAGAGCAGCAAGGTAGGAGGGGCCTGAGGCCTGACAAGTGTAACAAGCACCCCTACCTGCCCTACACTGCCAATCTCTGTGCCTCTGTTGTGGATATTAAAGAAATATATTTGTATATTTTTATTTGTTTTTTTATTTTTTGGAGACAAAGTCTTGCTCAGTAGCCCAGGCTAGAGTGCAGTGGAGCCATCTCAGCTCACTACAACTCTGCTTCACGGGCTCAAGCAATTCTCCTGCCTCAGTCTTTTGAATAACTGGTATTACAGGTGCGCACCACCATGCCCGGCTAATTTTTGTATTTTTAGTAGATATGGGGTTTTGCCATGTTGGCCACCTGGTCTCAAACCCCTGACTTCAGTTGATCCACCCACCTTGGCCTCCCAAAGTGCTGGGATTACAGGTGTGAGCCACCACACCTGGCCTATTTGTATCTTTTTGAAGTGTTAGATACGCTGTCATCCTCAAAGAGGCTTTATCTTAACTGATAAATCTTCTAATTATAGTTTTTGTCTTGCTCTATTTCACCATTTAAATAGTGTTGAAAACTAAGTTTACAATCTACCACCTCTTACTCTTCTAAGAAATTCAAGAGACTGCTCTGAAGATAGATCCTCCAGTACAGAAAATCTAGCATGGTTGGACTTCGCAGTGCTGCAGTTGTTTCAACGGGACAGTTGTAATGCAATCATTAAGCAGTTATTGAACATAGACGTGGTACATTTTCCATCCCCTGCCTTCCTGATTACCTTTTTCTAAAAAAATAAAAATAAAAATAGCTAATTAAGTTAAAGTAACACAAATTTAAAACATACACTCTATTAATGGGGAGTAGGTTGCAAATTTACGACTAATTTAGAAAGAATACCATTTTGAGAACAATTTGCCAAAGTTTTTTCCCCCCTACTTGACTTCAGGCTGGGGAAAACTAGCACTTTAATTATGAACTAGACAAATACAGTCTGTGAAATCTTGTTTAGTGAGTTCACGTATAATGAGCTTTCAGAAAAGCAGTGAGAAAGAAAATGATCATTTATTTATTGGGTTTTGCTGCTTGGTATTTTGTGTTTGCATTTGTTTGGCGTAGTTTTCCATTAAGACTTAAAAGCTCTGTTTCTGATAAAGGGAAGAAAGAGGCCAAGACATCATCTTGGTAACTCCTAGACTCTTGTGAAGAGTCTGTTCCTACCCCTGGACTAGACAGAATCTCCATCATTAGCATGATGGAGCCAGAGCAATGTAAAAATCAAAGCAGCACCCAGTTTTCTTTCTTGTTACCAACTAGTCTTGTTTCCTCTTGTCTGTAGCCAGTGTTTTGCCTGTTGAATGTCAACTACAAAGGAGACGTCTATCATCAACACACTGCTTAGCTCTCAATCTGATCTGCTTGTTTGGACGATATCTTGTTCAGTTTCTTAGGACACTTGTATTTGCGCCAGAATAGAGAATGGGACTGAAACTTCTAGAGGGGTATTGGTGACATGAAGAGAAGGTTTTCGTATTCCACCATGGTGGCCAATTTAGGATCTTCCATTTAGCTGGGATAGTGGCAGATGCTTACCCCAATGCGCTGACCTATTATTTCTCCTTTCTTCTACAATATATCCAAGAAGGCAGAGAACCTTTTCATTGATCATTATTGCATCCTTAGTTCCTAGCACAATAAACAGTACATAACAAATGTTTAATAAGTATTTGTCTGAATAACAAATAACCCCTTTTATCTTCAGGGTAAAGTTTGGGCTCTTTTGCATGACATTCAAGATACTTCCCAATCACAATCTTTTTTACTGGCTGCATTTCCTACTATCTCCTGACAATTACTGAACAACAATATTGAAGCCATCATAGTTTCCTGAGCAGGGATGGACTCATATTCTGTGCATTTGCTGAGGGTACCCTTGGTCAACTTTTAAGATACAGCTTAAATGTTATCTCTATACAGCCTCTTTGAAACCCAGCAACTGCTTGTGCAATTAGTTTAATAACAAACACTTACGGACCAGCTACTCTGTTTCAGGAACAGCTCCAAGTTCTGAGACCAGTACTTGAGGGTAGAAGAACACTACGCTGGAACAAAGGAAATCAGGGCAGAGCATAATGGCCAAGGGTCAGAGAAATCCACCTTAAAAATCCTCCCTATGTATTTTTCAAGAAGAAAAGGTAGAGCCCATGGAGAACCGATGGACTTAATAGCTAGTTGCTTTATTCAACAAGACTTGCCTAATTATTCCTTCTTTCTAATTCCTTTGGATTTCAACAACACTGACTATGATGCATTCCCAGTGCAACTCATCCTGCATCTGACCTCTCTACTGTTGCCTTTGCTCTCCCTCTGGCTGTTCTACGCCCCTTCTCCATACCTGCCTGGCCAACTTCTACCTGACCTTAAGGAATTAGATCGAAGGTCCTCTGCCAGAAATCTTTGCTCATTTCCCCTTTAGTTTGAATGAAACAACTCTCACGGTGCACATGTCTATCACCAGTTTCACCATTTGTAATTATTTGTGTGTCGAATGTCCCTGCCTCCCTGAGAGACACATAGAAATCTTGTGAAACTGCCAATGATATAAAGTCAGACCCTTCAAAAGTGAAGCCTGGGAGTCTGAATTTTGATAACTTCCCCAAATGATGTCCTACACATTCAAAACTACTTCTTTGGATTTTAAGTTCCTGGGGGCCAGGGAATCTCTCATCAGCATGTGTGCTTGGTGAAATGACTCTTATGCAGGAGATGGGCTCTTAATATAAGATCATTCACTGAGTGAGTAAGTGGATGTCAGTGCCCGAGTGGCATCAGAACAAATGATAAGGTCTTTCCCTGTGTGCTCTGTGGAGTCTCTTCATCTCCTGGCCCTGGTCCCTCTGGCCTTACCTCTGAATTCTTACCTTTCATAGGTGCAACTGCATTCACCTTTCATCCTGTCTTCATTTCTGGATCCTTCCTTGGGATTTAGCTCTTGTGTCTATGGTAACATATTACATAATTTACCTATATCTTAGTTTATTGTCTTTTGTTTGTTTTCCCCTACCAAAATTTAACCTGTATGGACAAAGGGATTCTTTTTCAATTTTTTTTCAGTGATAAACATCTACTTCAATGACCTAGAACAGTGTGTCTCATGTAATAGATGCTCAGTAAATATTTGGCTAATAAATGAATACATGAGTGAATGGATGAATTTCCTGAGATGGATCCATTGCTTTTCACCCCTTGCTCTTCTACTTAATTTGTGCAATGACACTTTCTCCCCTTTAATTTCTGCCAAACAGTCCTCTTGTAATTTTATCTACCTCCTCATCTCCTTGCTGGACACCCCAGCTCTCAGGCTCTGTCCATAGACCACCATCTCAGTCACACCCAGGACTCGCCCCTCCTAAGCACTTCAGAATGTCACTGGCTATTCCTTATCTCCAAGGGATCAAAGAAGTATCCCTTGTTTCAAAATATTAGCACTTCCATGAAAGACAAGATCCTGGATTGCTGTCTTTAATTTATTCTAACGCTGGGCAAGGAGATCTCTGTTTCCTACTTGGAATGCACAGAACTCCCCTCTGGGAAATAAAGATGACATGGGTTAGATTCATCACCGCAGATGGCACCTGCTGCTGCATCCTCCTAAATGATTTCACATTTGGGCAAGCTGGTTGGGGCAGAATGGCGGGCTTCAAATGGTTTCTGGCTTGCTAGCGAGTTACTTGGCTGCATCTTTTTACCTTGAGTCACTGATTTGAAAACAACCTAGATTTCTGGTGATAAAAAGTGTTTTTGGTTAGACAGATGGGGTACAGCATGTCTAAGAAATGATGTTTTCTTTCAGGCCAGGACCTGGTGAATAATTGTTTCTACTTGCTGTGGTGGGGACAGACTCAAAACCTAACCTGTGCCTTTCTTCTCTGCGGGCATGGTCCCTGAGGTGGCGGGTAGGAGCTCGCCATGTGGAGAGGTGGCCTGAGACCTATGATGGATCTGACAAGGTCCACATGTGACTGGAGACCTCAGGGACATAAGAAGTCAAGGGCGAGCTATTGGATGGGGAAAGTGAGTTAGGGAGGCAGGCAGCAGGGTCAGAGAGTGGGATAGTAGAGAGAATGCCACCTTGGTCTTCCAAAGGCACAACTTCACCTTCTCATGCTGTCTGTTACTACCTATGTGATCCTTGGTTAGTTAAGGAAATGAATTTCAGAAACTGTCTAATATGTAAAAGAGAAGTAACAACATTTCTCGTGAGATTATGTTATGACCCATTGGCGAAGAAGTTGTATGTAAACTGTAAAGTGCTATAGAAATGGAAGTCAGATGATCAACTAGCTGAACCTTTACCTTCTTACTTGAGGAATGTCAGAACCTTTTTCTTCTTTGTTTCCCAAATCCTACCTTCAAAGGCAAATCAATTTTCCTCTTCTTAACTCAGTGTTAGAGAATTTTATCCAGAGATCATTGAGTCAAACTATGGCCCTCTGTGGGTAGAATAAAGACAGGAAAGATGTACTAAAATATACCATGCAGGTCCAGGTAACTAGTGGTTTGCATTGTCTTTGTTTGGCTATGGAAGCTACTTGGGTTTGAATTATCTTTTCGTGTGTGTGACCTTAACAAAATGAAAGACTACCACAAAGATCAACTGACTTGTTTTCTCCAGCTGGAATATGCACAGATAGTGCACAGTGTACACAGAGCTGGTACATACACACCTAGTTCATGTACAGCTGATATGTACAAGAACTGAAGCTGTACTCCAGGTCCTTTGGAATCTAAACACTTTTCCCCCATATGTACTAGGATAACCACTGGGATAGGAAATCAGGGGAGAACAGGAAAAGACAAAGCATCCAAGTGTCAAACATTAGGGTGAATGTAGTTGCAATTGTTTTATAAATACAGTTATTCATTTCCCAAGAGCTTCAAGGAATATGAAAACTTTCTTCCCAAATCAGGCTCAATGAAGTCACTTTCATTTCATTCATTCATTACATCATTTGACAAACACTCATGAGTGCCTAATATATGCTAGATAATGTTTTAAGCCCCAAGAACAAGGAATAATGAGTCAATCAAGATTGCTGCCTTCATAGAATTAGTGGGAAAGAGATAAACAACTTTCTGGGCATGGTTGTTTTTATATTACATGGAGTAGTACCCCTATCGGGAGGATTGTGCTCAACTACAGGTACTTTTGAGAGATAATTCTGTTCCCAGGAATTTATTTTAAGAAGAAAAAAAGATTGCACAAATATCTATTTTTTAGAATGTTTTCCACAGTATCATTTATGTTGGCAAACAAGTAGAAAACTGCCTAGATGTCTATTAACAGGTAAAAGATTAAATTGATAAGAATCATATTCACTGAATGGCATTGTGTCTACCTTTGCACAGTATGTACATACAGTATGATTCTGATTAGATGAAGAAAACCATGGCCTCCGTGGTTGGAATAAAGAATGGAAAGATGTACCAGAGTATGCTGCTCCAGATTACTGGTGGTTTTTGTTGTCTTTGTTGGGTTATAGCAGATATTTAGGTTTGAATCTTCTCTTCCTGTGTGTGATCTTAATAAAATGACCTAAATCCCATGAGTCTTCTCTCTAAAATGGGAATAAAGGAGACTTTGCAGGGCTGTTGTGAATTTTAAATGAGATAATGTATATTAAAGTATATATAGCACAGTGCCTGGTTCAGAATTTTTTTTTTTTTTTTTTTTTTTTTTTTTTTTTTGAGACGGAGTCTCGCTCTGTCGCCCAGGCTGGAGTGCAGTGGCGGGATCTCAGCTCACTGCAAGCTCCGCCTCCCGGGTTCACGCCATTCTCCTGCCTCAGCCTCCAGAGTAGCTGGGACTACAGGCGCCCGCCACCTCGCCCGGCTAGTTTTTTGTATTTTTTAGTAGAGACGGGGTTTCACCGGGTTAGCCAGGATGGTCTCGATCTCCTGACCTTGTGATCCGCCCGTCTCGGCCTCCCAAAGTGCTGGGATTACAGGCTTGAGCCACCGCGCCCGGCCATCTGGTTCAGAATTAGAAGTTAAGAATGATCTGTTTATTCACATTATTTTCTAAGGTGTCTACAATGAATATGTATCACTTCGTTAATCAGAAGAAAACCCAATCAATATTAAAAGAGAAAGAGAGAGGGGCAGATCCTGACAGACAGGTCCTCTGACAAGCAAGGCATCAAATGCCCTTGCTATTTATTGCCATAGTGGGTAAGGAATATTAGTTTAACAATCATGCAATGGCCATATTGTAAGAGAAATTGTCATACAGAGTTTTGTTTTTTTCTGAATAGGAATCTTCAGAAGAGACCTGAGAATATATGTTATGGTTCCTTGTGTCCAAGAGTGATAAGGATTAAAGGGTCGAGTCATAGCCAGTGAATAGATATTGTCAGTTTCACCTAGGAAAGGATGCATCTGTGGAGGATGCTGCCTTGTGAGGTAGTGAGCTCCTCACTGACTAGAGGTAATCCAGCCAAGGATAGGAGACCCTTTTCCCATTAGCTTGCAGGAAAAGTTTCTGTACTGGGTGGAGGTTGGACTGGTTCTTTTCCATCCTTGTGATGCAATGAGTTCATGAAATACCAGAAATAATTTTTTTTTTCCTTTGTATCTTCCTAGGAACTTCCACCACCACACCTGATTCCTACCAAAATTAAAAATGTGATGTTTGGCTGGGTACAGTAGCTCATGCCTATAGTCCCAGCACATTGGGAGGCTGAGGTGACTGGATCACCTGAGGTCAGGAGTTCGAGACCAGCCTGGGCAACATGGTGAAACCCCATCTCTACTACAAACACAAAAATTTCCTGGGTATGGTGGCGGGTGCCTGTAATCCCAGCTACTCAAGAGGCTGAGGTGGAAGAGTCACTTGAACCTGGGAGGCGGAGGTTGCAGTGAGTTGAGATGGTGCCACTGTACTCCAGCCTGGGTGACAGAGTGAGACTCCATCACAAAGCAACTAAAAAAAAAAAAGGTGACATTTGTTTTTGGCACCTTTTGCTGTTGCCCAACCCCACACGTAGGAGTGTAATAGCCTTGTGGTGCCCCAAGTGGCTCTGGGTGCAACTGTTTGCCACACCAGGGTGAGTTCTCCATCAGTGTTCCCATCAGTACAGTGCAGAGGACACAGCCTGGACTCTGAAATAGGAAATGCTACATTTAGATCTTGACCACTTTATGGAAAAGAGAGTAAACATAACCTACGACAAGTTTTTTAAAAAGCTTGGTTTTTCTTCTCTGTAAAATATGAATGAGAAATGATTTATCATGGGCTTGCACATAAGGGTTCCTGCCTTTCACCAGGCTGGAGTGCAATGGCACAATCTCAGCTCACTGCAGCCTCTGCCTCCCGGGTTCAAGCAATTCTCCTGCCTCAGTATCCCGAGTAGCTGGGACTACAGGTGCCCACCACGACACCCAACTAATTTTTGTATTTTTAGTAGAGACGAAGTTTCACCATGTTGGCCAGGATGGTCTCAATCTCTTGACCTCATGATCTGCCTGCCTTGGCCTCCCAAAGTGCTGGGATTACAGGCATGAGCCACCGCACCTGGCCCTTGCCTTTCCTTTTCCCTCTTCCTTCTTTCCTTTCTTCTTACAACTTCTCTCCTTAATTTTGTTTCTTATTTTTTTCCTTAGGCTATTTTCCTTTTTCCTCCCCTTTCCCTAATGCTAACAACAATCTTCTGCTTTTGTCTGGTCATTTCAAATTTGTAAATATACGTTCTTATGCTTTTTCAGTTGGTCCTCACCAAAAAGTAAAGTTTGTAAAGAGAAAAGAGTAGAAAGAAAGAAAAGAAAAAAAAAAAAAGCAAACAAAAATCACTCCTGTGAGGCAGGTAGTGTCATTTTATCTTTACAGGTGAGAAAACTGAGACCAAGAGAAATGAAATAATTTGTCTAAAGATACAGGGCAATCAACAGAAGACTTGATAGAAATAATGTGGTACATGTACACCATGGAATACTATGAAGCCATAACAAAGAACGAGATCATGTCCTTTGCAGCAACATGGATGGAATTGGAGGCCATTATCCTAAGCAAACTAACACAGAAACAGAAAACCAAATACCACATGTTCTCACTTGTAAGTGGAAGCTGAGCAATGAGAACACGTGGACACAGAGAGGGGAACAACAGGCACTGGGGCCCATTTGAAGATGGAGGGTGGGAGGAGGGAGAGGATCAGAAGAAAATACCCATTGTGTACTATGCTTATTACCTGGGAAGGAAAATAACCTGTATACCAAACCTCCATGACACACAGTTTACCTGTATAACAAACTTACACATGTATCTCTGAACCTAAAATAAGTTAAAAAAAATTAAAATAAAAACCGAACAGCGAAAAAAGAGAAGCTGTAGGGCAGGACAGACAAGAGTAAAACCTGGGCCAACCCCAGTGTCGCAGGGACTAAAGGAGATGCTGGCTGCTCTCATTTCTTTGATGTTTTCACCAAATTAAAAAGGAAGGAAAATATCAAAATAGGGTTTAACAAATAAAGTCTATTCATAAATGACTGCTTTTATTTATTTATTTATTTACTTACTTATTTATTTTTTATTTCAGTAGGTTTTTTTGGGCAACAGGTGGTGTTTGGTTACAAGAATAAGTTCTTTAGTGGTGATTGCTAAGATTTTGGTGCACCCATAACCCGAGCAGTGGAGCAGTGTACGCTGTACCCAATGTGTAGTCTTTTATCCCTCACCCGACTCCCACACTTTCCCTGAGTCTCCAAAGTTCATTGTGTCATTCTTACGCCTTCGCATCCTCATAACTTAGCTCTTGCTTGTAAGTGAGAACATGTGATGTTTGGGTTTCCATTCCCGAGTTACTTCACTTAGAATAATAGTCTCCAATTCCATCCAGGTTGCTGCAAATGCCATTATAAATGACTGCATGTAAAACTTACAAAATACATGCAGTTTGTATCTATTATCATTTGGGGGGAAAAGGTTAAAATGTACATTTGAGGATCTTCTTGGATGTCAGGTTGAGGCCAAATGGCCATTCAGAGCTCACCCCCTCCCCTTCACTGGCCTGTGCAGACGCTGTGGGTTGGCAGGAAATGTTCTGGTAGGAAATCACACAGGAGCTGGCCAGTTGCTTTGGCAGAGGGTGGCTGGTAGGCTTTTCAATTAAAATAAATCACAGTGATTGAGCCATCATATGAGCAGAGGGTTTGATGGCAATAAAAAGGAACACACTGATGTGTTTTGAAAGACTGGTGACTTATTGCAATGGAGCATGGGAAATGAAGCAATGCGGGGCCGGCACCGCCTCCCCTTCCCCTGCCCCCTCCCCCCGAAAGGGCTCTCAACACCACAGGAAACGCGCCATGGCCATCATGAAGCGGGGCTGAGCCACAGACGCAGTATTGTTCATTGGGCCTCAGACCAGGCAGCCAACTTGATTACGATTTGGCAGACGCTGGGTCTCTGAAGTAATTTCAAACCTGCCCCAATCACAAGCGAATATCAAGTCATAAAACAAAAGAGCCGGGAGGGCAACTGTTCCAGCCCCTTCATTTTACAGATGAACCAACTGAGACTCATGGCACAGGAGGAAGATCTGGAGTTGGAGCGAGCTGACCTGTGCTGGGGTTTTCATCCATCCACTTGCTGGGCAGATGGCCTTGGGCATGCCCTTGGTGGTCCTGGGCCTCTGTCTCCTCATGGATGAAATGCCAACAGTGCTGCCTCCTTCACAGAGCTGAGGAGGCACTGGAAGCACTAGATGTAAAATCCTGGGCAGAGGGCCTGGCACAGAGAAAGAGCTTATAATATATGGTCATTAAAGCAATTTGTCCAGAAACACATGGTTTGGAAATGGCAAAGCCAGGGCTTAGATATGGAGTCTTTGACTCCAAATCAGTGCTCTTCCTATTACCCACCTTAGCCACACAGAATCAACAATTACAAAAACACTGCAACTCATTTGCATGGTTTCCGCAACCTGGGGAAAACGGTGGCTGGTGGAGGGACGAGTCTGTGAGAAGAAAGGGTCACCATAAAATAACTGAACATTGAGCTGGGAAGGAGTTCGGGGCTGTTTATTCCAGATCTTAGTCTGACAAGCTCTGAGAAGTGTCTCAGTAGCCCAGCGTTCCAGCCCGCGACCTCCATCCCCTTCTCCAGAGGTTCTGACCCTTCTGAGGCCTGCTTTCCAGGAAATGCTGAACTGATTTTTCCTCATTGATGTTCATTTTAATGATTCCAGCTTCAGTGTAACCCCTCCCAGGGGGACTTGCTCCTTCCTTTGGTCATGACTTGAAGCTAAAAGAGTCAGATGCTAATGGAGGAATTAGAAGCTTTAGCTAATCAGCAGGAGAGTGCTCTGCACTGTGTCTATACCCAAGAATTAGGCCATTCCTGTGGTTCTTGTTGATCTTCTGGAATCTCTAACACTCTCTTTGTTTCTATAAAGCCTACGGACGTATTTATTTAATCACTAATTCAGTTTATTCAGTTAGCATATATTAAGGTCCTACGAGATTTTATACATAGCTGTAGGCCTAAGAGAGGCAGAAGGGTTAGTCAGTCCAGTTAAGTGGAGTGGTGCCATGACCAGCCTCGATGGGCATATGGAAGCCACGCCTGCTGCCTGGAGTCTCAAAAGGGGAATTGCAGAACTGGCAAGATGGTGGAGGTGCAAGAGAGCAGTTTTTCAAGTGTCTTGGGAAGAAGGGCATGCAGGTGGAGACAGGTACCTGTGTAAACACAGTGAGGTTGGAAATTCTATTGTGTGTTTCAGAATTTTAAGTCATTTCTCATGAGTGGAGGACAGGTTATACAATAGTTTCAGATATGGAGTCATGAGAATTTAAGAGGCAGGCAGGGTGCATTAGACTGTGCATGATTTCTTCGGAGTTGTTCAATGTGGTGGCCTGCAGATTACCTCAGGAACGGTCTCTGTGCTAAGGAGTGTGGATTTTTTTCCTGAAGACAAAAGGGACTGAGATATACCATAGAGTAGAGCCTCGGAGACTGGACTATTAGGCTTGGATCCATGTTCCACTAATGTTAGACAAGTGACTTAATCACTCTCTGCTGTTTCCTCATGTGCAAAATGGGAAAAATGTAAATATCCACTTTATAGGGTTGTTGGGATTATTTAATGAGTTGAATTATGTAAAACATTGAAAATTGTGCTTTTAACCTTGTGTGGCTATATGAGTGTTGCTACTGTTGTTATGACTCATGGACTTTTCACAGGAGGGAAAGTTAGACAGATGGTCTTCTAGACAACAATTTTATAATAATGAGGAAGATGGATTAGAAAAGGATGGAAAAAGAAGCAGGTAGGCCATTAATGAGAGGTGGAAAAAGTTTAGGGGAAAGAAAAATGGAGCTCTAAAGTTTGTTAGAGGTGATAGGGATGGAAGAGAAGAGGCTAGATAATAATTCCCTCATTAATCGGAGTGTCAAGCTACCTCATTAATTGGGGTATTGTGTTAGTCTGAGTTCTCCAGAGAAACAGAGCAATAAGAAAATACCTCTATAATCTATCTATCTACCTATCTATCTATCTATCTATCTGAAGAAAGATTTACTGTAAGAAATTGGCTCACATGATTATGGAGGCTGAAAAGTCCAAGATCTGCAGTCAGCAAGCTAGAGATCTGGGAGAGCCAGTGGTATATTTCCAGTTGAAGTTCCCAGTTTAAAGGTCTAAGAACCCAAAGAACCAATGGTGTAAGTTTCAGTTTGAGTTCGAGTTTGAAGGCAGGAGGAGACTGATGTCCCAGCTCAAAGTCAGTCAGGCAGAGAATAGAATTCTTTCCTACTCAGCTTTTTATCCCAGTTAGGTCTTCATCAGATTGGGTGAGGCCCACCCACATTGGGAAGGCCAATCTGCTCACTCAGTCTCCTGATTGAAATATTTATATTATCCAGAAACCCCCTTGCAGGCCCACCCAGAAATAATATTTGACCAAATATCTGGGCATCTCATGGCTTAGTCAAATTTATACATAAAATTAATCATCACAGGTATCAAGCTACCCCAGTAAATGGTGGTTAAAACAGCACTTATTCTTTACTGCTTATATGACTGCAAGTTGGCTGGGGTGCAGCTGATACAAGCTTGGCTTGGTTGGGCTCTCTTATGTGTCTGTGTCTTTGCTGGAGATTGGCTGACCTAGGTTGGACTTGGTTTGGGCAGTTCTGTTCCACATGTATCTCATCCTCTATCTTGGACTGGTGGTCTGTCCTCTGCTAGCCATGAAGATGACAGAGCAAACTGAAACATGAAAGGCTTCTTAAGGTCCAGACTCCATTGGTGCAGAATGTAGCAAAGCTTTCCTCTACTCTACTAGATGATCTGACATAAGGAAAATATTTATTGACTGAGATGTTTGGTTTGCTGACTGTGGAGGTGAATTAAAGTATTTACACACATCTTTATAGCATGAGAATATTTATGAGGTGTGCAGCACTCTAAGTGATCAGTGCTCCTCAGGGCAACGTGGAAAGACTCATGACTCTCCCTACTGGGCACCATGAACAAATCCCACAGACTCTTTCAGTCTTATTTTTCTCAATGTGGGAAGTTAGGAGGTTTGGCCAAATGTTATGCAAGATTCTTCCTGACTTGTCTATTTATTGAATCTAGGTCTAAAAAAATTACAGCACAATTTTTGTATTGGGCTTCATTTCATTTGCGCACAGTGTCATTTACCTTCCTCTGTTCTTGGCAGGGGGATTGGAGATAATGCTGCAGAAGAGCCAAGTACACTCACGAGGATAGAATTTGGCAGGAGCAGCTGTGACAGTGAGCTGGTGGATCCCTGGCCAGGAGGGAGCACAATGAGGAGAGATTCAGGACTGTCAGAAATGCATGATGCTGTAGAAAGGGATTGGATTATGCCTTCTCACTGGCCCCAGGGCTCTTGGAAGTTGTTCTAGAGAAGCACAGAAAGAAGGGAGCAGGTGCTGGGAGCCACATCTCCAGTTGAAAAGCGTACAGAACAATTATTTACTGAGAACTTATGAATGCCAAGAGCTGATCATGTGTGGTTGGAGTGGCAAGAGGTTTTGTGAGGAATATGATCTAAATTAGACCTGTACCATCCTTTAAAGTACCATATTTAAAGTACCATCCTTTAAGAGACCTTATGGTAATAACCAAAGAGTGAGTAAAAATGTAGCACTGGGAATCAATGCTTAGGATAGGATATGTTGTAGAACACTCCAAACTCTGGGTTACAAATTAGAATACTAAAATCCCTATTATACAGATAGTTTGTATGGCTATTTAATGATATGTTGACATTCCTCTGCTCAGCATCAGTGTCCTGCTCTATCCATACCTGCATGAAAATAAGTTCACTTTACTTGCACTGAATAGGTTTCCATAATTAGAAGGGAATTTTTACTCCTCCCTGCAACAGGGGACAATCCATGACTGAAGTAGAAGTAACTTAACTAATGGCTGAATTTGGGGAAAGAAACAGAGCATGTCCGACTCTGTCTCTTCTTTCCCCTCTTTCAAAACTGTCTGTCCATAGAGAGGGTGGATTTTTCCATTCACCCGTTGATATAGTTGGTATATTTGTCCCTACCCAAATCTCATGTTGAATTATAATCCCCGGTGTTGGGGGTGGGACCTGGTGGGAGTTGATTAGATCGTGGTGGTTAATTTCTCATGAGTATTTTAGCACCACCCCCTTGATGCTGTTCTTGTAATAGTAAGTTCTCATGAAATTTAGTCATTTAAAAGCACGTGGCACTTCTCTCTCTCTTGCTTCTGCTCTGGCTGTGTGATGTGCCTGTTCCCACTTCACCCTCTGCCATGAGTAAAAGCTTCCTGAGGCATTCCCAGAAGCAGATGCAAGTGCTACGCTTCCTATATAGCCTGCGGAACCATGAGCCAATTAATCCTCTTTTCCTATAAATTATCTAGTTTTATATGTTTCTTTATAGCAATGAAAAAATGGCCTAAAACACCCTTGGGGTAAGTTCACGTGGAAATATGATAGAGACTAGGGTAGTATTGCAGTCAAGATGGGCTAGGGCATGCTGCCATACTAATAACCTCAGTGCTTCGGTCTCTTATGAGTACCAAGATACCTGTCCTTCATGAATCAGCTGTTGTCTTTGTCTCACAGGGTCTTCACTCCTGGTCCAGGCTTATAAAGAGTCTATTTCTGGAACATTGCTGGATACTGTGGAATGAATTACATTGCCCCAAAATTCATATGTTAAAATCTGAACTCACAATGGGATGCTATTTGGAGATGTGGCCTTCGGAATAATCATGTTTAGATACAGTTATGAGGGTGGGACCCTCAGGATTAGTACCCTTATAAGAAGAGACTCCAGGGATCTCTCCTTCTCTGTCTCTGTCTCTCTTACTCTCTTTCTGGCCTTGTGAGGACACGATTGTAAGCAGCCAGGAAAGAGAGCCCTCACCAGAACCTGACCATGCTGATACCCAGATCTCAGACTTCCAGGTTCCAGAACTGCAAGAAAGTATATTTCTGTTGTTTGAACCACCCAGTCTATGGCATTTTATTATGGTGGCTCTAGCTAAGACACTGGTCTTATAGCAGAGGGATTAAAAGACAAGACAAACACCCTCTGACTTCAAGAGCTTCTACTCAGAAGTTTTAGTCATCACTTTTGCTTGCATTTTTATTGTTCTCAGAAGTTATATGACCAAGCCTGAGGTCAAAGAGGTGGGAAATTATAATCCTCTCCCAGGCCCAGAATCATTTTTGACAGTGCATGCGGTGTGCTGGACTTGGAAAATGAGGTCTTACAGTGGCTCAGCCAAGCCAATGGTGGGCGAATGGCTCTGTCTAATTAGCAAGCCCCATGAGGCCACACATCTAAGCCACACCTTCTGATATAGGTTGATCAATAATTAAGCTGTTATTTTGGACTTCATTTCTCTGGCTTCCATTTCTTAAAATGTTCTGAACTCAGGAAAGGAAGAAAGGAGTGCTATATGCTCATCTCCTCAAAGCCAGATATCTATTTTGATGAAAAAACTGAACAGAGAAATAGGATGAGGAGGGAGTATTTCTCACTTGCATTTCAACCAAGTGCTCAGCAGAATATATGAAGCTTTTAAAATTTTCTCTTAGAAAATCCCTGTAAAGCAGGTGTACTATTTTCAATTTAAAAGACGGGAAATTGAGGCTCTGTGGTTTTATGCAAGTTGCTGAAGATACAAAGAAATGCAAGTCTGCCTGTAGCTATCCTTACCTATCTGTAGCTGGTTTGTTAACCCCAGGTAAGGACAAAGGTATCTTGAAATGAAAATAGCCCCCTGTTCTCCTGGAGGACTTGATGTCAGACCTTAGGTGTACCTCAAGGAGAAGAGAATCCTATAAATGGTGCTGCTCTATCACTCCAATCTCCACCCATCCATTTATTTATAAATCGACCTACTTATTTACCCAACCAATATTTTTTGAACACCAACTATGTGCCAGGTATGATATTAAGTTCTTGGAATACAGCTGTAACTAAGATATATAGTTTCCTGCTTTCATGGCCTTAAAGATTGTGATGGTTAATACTGAGTATCAACTTGATTGGATTGAAGGATGCAAAGTATTGTTCCCGGATGTGTCTGTGAGGGTGTTGCCAAAGAAGATTGACATTTGAGTTGGTGGACTGGGAGAGGCAGACCCACCCTCAGTCTTGGTGGGTGCCATCTAACCAGTTGCCAAAACAGCTACAATAAAAGCAGGCAAGGGAATGTGGAAGGACTAGGCTGGCTAAGTCTTCTGGCATTCATCTTTCTCCCATACTATATGTTTTCTGCCCTCAAACATCAGACTCCAAGTTCTTCAGCTTTTGGACTCTTGGACTTACTTACCAGGGGCTCTCAAGCCTTTGGCCACAGACCAAAACTACACTTTCAGTTTCCTTACTTTTGAGGTTTTAGGAGTCAGACTGATCCACCATTGGCTTCCTTGCTCCTCAATTTGCAAATGTCCTATTGTGGGACTTTACCTTGTGATTGTGTGGGTCAGTTCTCCTTAATAAACTGCCTTCCATATGTACATATATCCTATTAGTCCTGTCCCTCTAGAGGACTTTGACTAATACAAAGACATTCAAGGAAGACAGGTATTGATCAAATAACCACAAATATAATGAATGCTACAAAGAGCAGTGCAGGTGTGCAACGATGCAATGATGCAATGATGCAGCACTGCAATGATGAAGATCTAGCATTTGGTAGATCAGGGACAGCTTCTCAGAGGAAGTGGTATTGACACTGAGATCTGCTAGTGAGTCTCAGTTGACTGACCTGACTTCCCCTTAGAGTTCCCCTTTAATCATCTCATTCCTCAGAGAGGTTGCATTTGAGGAACTGAGTGTTGGAATGTTCTAGTGGGTCTGAAGTCTCTCTCTGGCCTTCGTCAGCTACTCTCCATAAAGGAATAGGAGAGCTGCCAAAAGACTGATTCTCAGATTGTGTGGCAGTGGTTTCCATCCTAATATGGTCAGACTGCATCTCATTAGGCAGAGACACTGGGGCCAGTGTAGTGTGAGAGATGAGAACAAGTGGTCAAGTTAAAACAGGAATCGAAATTATTCCAGGAATTCAAGTTTCTCTTAAGAGATTCTTAACACTCCTTTCCCTTTTGTCCACCTCCCCTGAGCCTGGCTTTCTCCTCCTTTAGGTCTCAGCTCATCTACCCCTTCCTGCCAGCAGTCTGCCCTCTTCTCTAAGGTGGTGCTGGCGACTCCTCCAAGGCCCCACATGGCATCCTGTGCTTCCTGCTCTGGCAGTGCTTGTCAACACCAGCCACACACTCACCTGGCAGCTTTTAAGAAATGATAATTTTTAGTTTCCACCACTAGAGATTCCCATTCCAGTAGTCTGGAATAGCCCTTGGGCATCACCAATTTTAAAAAGCTGGCGGTGGCTCAAGCCTGTAATACTAGCACTTTGGGAGGCTGAGGTGAGAGGATCACAAGGTCAAGAGATCAAGACCATTCTGGCCAACATGGTGAAACCTTGTCTCTACTAAAAAATTAGCCAGGTATGGTGGCATGCGCCTGTAGTCCCAGCTACTCAGGAGGCTGAGGCATGAGAATCACTAGAACCCAGAATGGGAAGGTTGCAGTGAGTCAAGATGGCGCCACTGCACTCCAGCCTGGGGAAAGAGCAAGAATCTGTCTAAAAGAAAAAAAAAAAAAAGCTGCCCAGGTGATTTTCAAGTGCTTCCAATGGTGGGCACACTGCTCCACTACAGCCCTTCTCACCTCGCATTGCAAGTTTCTCCTTACTTATCCCCATCTTCCCTTAAACTGTAAATTCTCAGAGTGTAGGATTCAAAAGTCTACTGCCTTAGATTCATATTAGCTGGCACATATGGGTGCCCCATAGTCATCTGTTGAAAGGGTGATGAGTGATGAAGAGTGACGTATTTCTCTACTGCCCATTACAAGGCTGCCATCTGGATTTTTCCTGGGGTCCTCCCTCCTTCATCTGATACTTCATCCCATGTCTTGGTAGTATCTGGGCTTTCAGTTTAGCTTGAACTATATGGAACTTCCAATCAAGGTTGCCTTTGGGGTAGCTGCTCTATTTCCCCTTCCAGAAGTCTATTCTGTACCTTACTCCTTGTAGAGAAACTCATCAACTCATTCACATACAGCTGAAAGCAGTTGGCAGCGCACTGACAATAGTTATGTATATTCACAGTAGAACTTGGGGGCTGAGTTGCAAAAACTATGTTTGAGTCCTGGTTCTACCACTTAGTAAAAGGTCATAAGGCATTAAAAGTGAGAGGAAAAAAAGCAAAGAAACCAGTGATAGCCAAGATACTATCTTTACAATAAATTCTATGTCCATCATTTTGCTTAGTCCCCACGAGTACCCAAAGAAGTAGAAATAGATGTATATTCTCAGGATGATGGACCTGGGTAAGAATCTTGGCTCTGCAGGCAGGTTAGACCTGTTTATTAATAGCTTAGACAGCATGTTGTTTATCAAGAAGTCACTTCCATCTCCCAAGCCTTGGTTTTCTTATTTATTATGTGCTATTAATGCCGTACTTCCCTCTTTTTCTGCAAGGTAGTTGAGAGAGATGATAGAGTAATGGTAGACTACATGGACTCAGAAACCAGACTGTCTGTGTGAAGCTCAGCTTGGCCACTTATTGCCTGTATGACCTTAGCTAAGTGATTTGACTTGTGTCTCAGTTTTCTCATTGGCAGAACTGGGATAATATTAATATCTACAACAGAAGGCTACTGTGAGATTAAAAAGAGTTGATTTTGGTAAATTTCTGAGTACAGGGCCAGGCATAGAGTGACTCTGCCAAAATACTAACTGCAATTATTGTCATTACTCTTCAATTCAATTTAAATTGAATTAAATAATATTACTATTGTTATTATTACTATTACAGACTGTATGTTAGATTCTTTCAGCCACCAAGCAGCAAGAGCAGAGGGTTTTGAACCATCTTTGGTTAGGGTAGACACGTTCAAAACACCAAATCAGCCCAACAGAGGTGTGACGCCCAGAATCATCCAACAAACACTTTTAGAAACAATGCTAGATTAGGGTCAGGAAAGCTGGAATTTTTTTCTCCTTCTCTGCTCTGCTGCTCATTTGCCAGGTGATGTTAGCAGTGAATTATCTGCTTAGAGCTTCATATACAGACCAGGCAATCCCATCTCCTTCTTACACGGGACTCTTGTAAGGATCCAGTGAAGTAAAAGAACAGGTGCTTCACTCACAAATGTTAGTTCCTTTCTCTATATTAGGTGTGTGCACAGAATATCTTTTGTGCCAATAAAGCATGAGATGAAATAAATCCAAAGGTCTTTCTCTTATAATATCCTTGGCTTCTCAAGAAATCATTGTAGTCATGCAGTGGAGGCAGCTGTGGCTTTCTGAATAGCTGGAAATTTGTCCTTGGAGGCCACAGCAGGGCAGATGGGATAAGGGAGTCATGAATTAACAAAAACATGAATGAGCTATTCAACTGTGAGGGTATTTAGACAGTGGAGATTCTGGGCTCACTTGTTAACTTTGTCCAAAGACTCTAGTTTCTGTGAAAGTATTTGGAGGTCAACCGGAATACCCAGGCCTCTGAATAACAAAGAATGTTTTCAACGTTCATTGACAAGGATGAATGGAAGGTCTTAGAGTCATAGACATAAGGACTACCATTGTTCTCAAGAAATTTAGAGATCATCCAATCCAGCTTCTCATTCTCAAAAAATTAAATAAAACTAGAGCTAAAAAATCATGGGACCCATATAAGGTCGCACTGTGTTGTTACTGTCATTCATCTACAAGTTACTGAACACTTGCTGTATTCTAGGTTTTGGTTTGAGTGTTGGTGGTAGGAAGATGATGGAAACAGTCTTGCTTCCTTGGGAACTGACAAAAACAAATGAGAAAATGTGTGATTACAAGTGCGCTAAATTGTCTTCAACTGCTTCCTATCATGCATTGTATCTATGTCAAGTTGGCTGTGAAACACTGGGTTATTGAACATTCATGCTTTTCATGATTTGGGTGAAGATCAGAGTGCTGAGTAAATTTGATGACCTTTCCAGGTTTGCTCTCCAATTTGATTGCTATAGGAGGAAAGAAAGTGAGAGCAAGGTGTTTACAGTATTTAATCTCTTGCTGTCGGCTCACACCTCAGTTGGGCTGTACCTTCAAACAGAAGGCCAAGGTAGTCTCCATAAGACTTCCAGGTTCTGATCATCACTCCTTTCCCTAGTCCTATCCTATGGTATAGGCCTATGGGTAAGTTGTAGCCCCTCTGTAAGTTATAGCCCAGTGTACCTCACTGTTCTTGTGGTCTGCTCATACCCTGCCCTAACCTCTGGAAATAGACCCTTTATTAAACCCTTTGAACATTTTGAATGTGTCATTTGTTTCCTACTGGGATCCTCGATGACAAAATGGGGTAAAAGCAGGCTGAAATATCTGAAACATTGTCTGAAGGTGGCAAGGGACAAAAGAAAGACGATAAACAAAAAAGTAAAGGAAGGGGGAATCCTCTAGTTTAGTGTGCAGTTGAAAGGAGAATTAGTGAATTAGGGGGTAGCATGGAGAGATTTAGTATAGATATAACATAGTTATGTATGAATTACTTGAACCAAATACTTTTATAAATGAGTTTTAAAGAAAAAGATAATTTACACTGTCTTCCAGAGAAAAGAAAAAGAGTAAAACTTATTCAATTATTTTTAAAAGGCTAGTAAAACTGTAATTTAAAAAAATAACAATGAACAGTATATTAAAAAATGTTATTAACCTAGCTTATAGTTTTAAGAAACCAGTAAAATATAAGACAAGGATGGTTTAATATCAGGAAAAACTTCAATTAAATTCATATTTGATAAAATAAAGGAGAAAATATTTAGTATTTACTGCTCCCCATCCCTTAATGCCTAATGCTATGGTTTGACTATGTTCCCCAAAGTTTATGTGTTGGAAACTTAATCCCCAATGCAACAGTGTTGAAAGGTGTGTCCTTTTCAGAGGTGATTAGATCATGAGGCCTTTGTCCTCATGAATGAATTAATGCTGTTTTTATGCACATGGATTCCTAATAAAAGGGTCTGTTTCTCCCCATCCTGTCTCACTTGTGTATAATCTCTTCTCTCTCCACCTTCCAGTAATGGATGACACAGCAAGAAGGCCCTCACAAGATGAAGGCCCTTAACCTTAGACATCCCAATCTGTAGAACTGTAATAAAATTTCTATTCTTTATAAATTTCCAGTCTCACGTATTCTGTTATAGCAGTATATGAACTAAGACACCTTCTAACTAATGCCTTCTTGAAAAGTTTCTCAATTTGCTTTATAATTCACGATTTAATTCTGAAGCTTATTTTATTCTGTTATTTAGCCATCTATTCCGTACTGTTTTCCTTCTTTCAACTATTGTCTATTCCATACCTAATCTTTCCTTTTGTTTTTCTTTTATTATTATTTTTTAAAATCTTGTCCTGTCTTTGTTTTACATAGTTAATATCCTTCCTTAGCTCTTTATGTGTATTGAGTGTGCTTATTTTAAATTCTTTATTCAGTGCTTCTTCACCTTTAGCTTTTGTGCACCTTCCAAGTTTCTTGTCTTGTATTTGAGGTAGTTACAGGAGTCTTATCATTTTCAGCTCAAACTCCCGTGGAGGTATTTGCTTCTCTCTCTGTCTGAAGACAGACCCTGGTCTGGTTCTCTCAGTTTTGAGGAGTTGAAGGAGGGGGTGCGGATAATCCCTAGTATGAGGAGCATAAGTACTGTGGATTTACTTTAATTGCTCATGCTTCTTCCCCTGCAGGCACTTTTCAGGTCAGCATTTCACTTCTAAATGCACAGGAAAAAGCAGTTTGAAATGGGCCCTTAGGCTGTAATCCATCAGTCCTGGGAATTAGATAAGAGAGAAATGGAGGAGTAAGTGCCAGAGGCTACTCAGTCTGCACATCTCTTTGTCAACTCCTTAGTCAAGCAGATCTAGGAGTAATCACCTTGAATTTCACTGGTCTGTGTGATCACTTATCTGAATCCAACAAGGGGAGATATATTTAAGAATTCAGAGATTTTTGTATTTTAGAAAAGCAATGATGTGCCTGTACTGGATATTATGTATGGCTCACTGGGACCTGTGGCAGGACCCAGTAACAAAATGTATTAATATTTTGCAGTAACACATGATAATGGTCAATTGAAATGGGGTTTGTAAGGCCATAAATGACCTTACTATTGTTCAGGTGAGGTTTTGCTACCCAAGAAGTTCATATAGGGTCAGATTTTGCCTCCAAACATGTTATCAAATCTTTCAGCTTTCAGAATTTTTTTTGGATTTTAGCATGGAAGAGCTGAAACCCAGAGGCAACTGCTAAAGCACCTTTGTTATCTGATCTCTCTTAAATCAAAGGAGGAGTGAATAATAAACATACCAAATGTCAGAAAGGAATTCCTATTGGTAAGACCAATGACTTGTTAATTAGCCTGATAAATATGTAAAAAGAGCTCTTTTTGATCAAAGTGAAGATATTTGGAATTTGTGTCTGATTCTTAGAAACACTCTGCCTTTGATGAATAGGTTATGAAGCCCAGTGAGGCCTGTGCCCTTCACTTTTAGGAGTACCTTGGGCTAACTCCCTAAGCATCTCATGTTCCACTGTGAATGCTGGATTCTAAGTTGTACATAAATAGAACCCTGTACTTGGAATTTTGACATTTGCCACTTTTGAGCTTTCAAGAAATGTTTGTGATCCCTGGAAGAAAAAGCCTGGCTTTTCAGGCTGTCAGAGAAGGTTGTATAAACTATTTGTGTCATCTTTCCCAGTGAGTGGTTATTTCATGATATCCCATCTTGTGATAGATTTTGGTCTAAGACATGCTTTTAATATAACCTAGTGACAAGAGTAGGGGGAACAGCTAATCCTCATCCACTTCAAACTTCTTTGAGGGTTACCAATACTCACTGGTAATAAAGAATCCCAGAGCAGTACTCAACCAACATTGGTGACTTCTCACTTATTGGGGGAATCCGCCCCCAATATTTCAATGTAGGTTATTTCTATTTTCCCTAAGTGTCCACTGGCTGAGAAATAAAGAGAAAGAGTACAAAGAGAGGATTTTACAGCTGGGACTCCAGGGGTGACATCACATATGGGTAGGATTGTGATACCTACCCGAGCCACAAAGCCAGCAGGTTTTTATTAAGGAATTCAAAAGAGGAGGGGGGGTATGAACAGGAAGTAGGTCACAAAGATCACATGCTTCAAAGGGCAAAAAGGAGAACAAAGATCACATGCTTCTGAGGCCAACAAAGATCACAAGGCAAAAAGGGCAAAGCAAAGATCACAAGGCAAAGGACGAAATCAAACACTCCTGACAAGGGTCTATGTTCAACTGTGCATGTATTGTCTTGATAAACATCTTAAACAACAGAAAACAGGGTTCGACAGCAGAGAACCAGTCTGATCTCAAATTTACCGGGAAGTGTAATAATTCTCCACCTAATAAGCCTGAGGGTACTGCAGGAGACCAGGGCATATTTCAATCCTTATCTCAACCGCATAAGACAGACACTCCCAGAGCAGCTGTTTATAGACCTCCCTGCAGGAATGCATTCCTTTCCCAGGGTCCCAATTATTAATATTCTTTGCTAGGAAAAGAATTCAGCGATATCTTCCGTACTGGCATGTCCATTTATAGGCTCTCTGCAAGAAGAAAAATATGGCTCTATTCTGCCCGACCCCACAGGCAGTCAGACCTTATGGTTGTCTTCCCTTGTTTCCTGAAATCGCTGTTATTCTGTTCTTTTTCAAGGTGCACTGATTTCATATTGTTCAAACACACATGTTTTACAATCAATTTGCACAGTTAGATACAATTATAGTGGTCCTGAGGTGACGTACATCCTCAGCTTACAAAGATAGCAGTATTAAGAGATTAAAGTAAGACAGGTCTAAGCAATTATAAGAGTATTACTTGGGAACTGATAAATGTCCATGAAATCTTCACAATTTATGTTTAGAGATTGCAGTAAAGACAGGAGTAAGAAATTATAAAAGTATTAATTTTGGGAACTGATATGTGTCCATATTAAAATGAAATCTTCACAATTTATGTTCCTCTGCCATGGCTCCAGCTGGTTCCTCCATTTGGAGTCCCTGACTTCCTGCAACACTCACTAGCAGAGGAAATGGTACTAGCTCCAGAATTCAACCTACTTGGCAGATACCCTGGAATAACCCTAGGCTAAAAGCCATTCTACTCAGTCTTAGTCTCCAAAAAGAGTTGGGGAAACTAAGGACCTCAGTGTCCCAGCCTCAGAGAATCAAAAGAAGAGCCAAGAGGCACAGGATAAACGTCTGCAACCTTATCCCTGAGAGATTATTGCATATTTCACACATCAGTTACCTGGTGTAGGGCAACAAGACTGGACAAAAGGAACACAGGCTGGTATGGCAATGGGATGGGGAAGCAGAGCCCAACGTTCTCTTCCAAGCTGAGGAGTGCACAGATGCCCACATTATGGGTTTCTTCAGAACATGGGAAGACCAGACCTGGGGGACTTAGGAATGCCCTGGCACAGGGAGGAAACTCTCACTGTTATGTTCTGTGCTCCTGCAGATGGTTCATTCCTGGCCAAGCCCAGGCTGGTGCCAGGGAAGTAGGGGCAGGACAGGAGGTCAGAGAAGAGAACTGGAATCTGGCCAGGTGTGTGCATGGTGGGTTCAAATTATTAATAGGGACCAAGGAGTTCAATCACAGAGACTGAGCCAAAAAGGCAGGGTGGATCCAAATAGTCACCAGTCTGAGTCTCACAGTCTCCAGACACCTCCCGCATCCCCACACACACCTGCAGCTGGGAAGAGGCTGCTGATTTCCTGCTTGTGCCGCCTGGAGCTTTGGGTACCTAAGTCTGATGGTGGAGCCTGTTAAAGTCTGTGACCAGATTGCTCCCTATGACTGAAGGAATTTCAGATTTCTCTAACTGATATTCATCATTTGCTATGAACCTCATTTCTCATACATCTTTTTACACTTCACATGTTGGAGTGGTATCAGGCTTATTTTAAAAATGAGGAAAATATCCTACAGCAGAGTTATGAAGTACCTAGCACTGGCCTGGCACATAGTTGATGCTCAGGAAGCAAAAGTTCTCTTTCTTTGTCTTGTTTTCCTAAAGATATCCAACAAAGGCTTGTTGGATTGAATTAAATTTAGTGTAACTATCTCATCTGCTTGGAAGCCTTCCTTTTGTGTATGTGTGTGTGTGTGAATTGCCTGCTGACTGACATGTATTTACTTTCATCTGGGGTTTTAAATTCAACTGAATAAAAGTCATTGTAGGAAACAATGTTCTTCGAAGAAAATGCAGGAAAAGTTATAGGTGAGATTCAACTTGTTCACCAAAGCTGCCCAAAGAGATGATATGTTGGAGAAATGAAACATCTCTATTTTCTGAAACATGTACACACAGAGGAAGAAAAAAGCTATTTATAATAATTTTCCATTTGAGAGATGTGGTGTCCTGTAGCTGGCTAATATAATGGGAAAATTTGATTGTGCTGAATCTGTTTACAAAAAAAGAAGAGGCCCAGAAAAGTTGTAAGTAGTAGTAGGAGGAGGGGCAGCACTGCTTCGAGGGGCGGAGGTCGCTGGTATCAGTGGCATGACCATGTGAATGATTGACCTTGGAAGTGGTGTGCACAAAACACTGCTACTGTCATCCTTGACTTTGGTGGGCCATGCTTTGGAGACAATTTTGCTGAACCCAGTCACAGAGTGTGAGGGAAAAGCAGGGAGCTAACCCAGTTTGCAGCACAATGGTTAGGAGACTGGCTTTGGAGTCAGAGAGGCCCAGTTTAAATTCCAACTCTGATGCTCATGCTCTGGGTGACCTGGAGCCAATTTTCTTACCTTTGTGAACCACAATTTCCTCAGCTGGAAAATAGAGTCTCAAGTCTACCTTGTAGTATTAGTGTGAGGGTAAACGCAATAAAGCAAGCAAAATTGCTCATTGCCTGGAGCATGGGAAATGCGCAAGCAATCACTCATTTTAGAGTTTGTTCATTGTGAGAGCCTGGACTCTGGGAATTGAGAAACTGGGAGAGAGTAGGATAAGAGTCTAGTTGGGTACAGGTCTGTCTTAATAGTCTCTAGTTCCCTGCCAATTAAAGACTAGGTCGGTTCCTGAAGAGTGCCCATTCCCTTGGGAATATAATGCTTATCAATAGGTTGTCATCTACTTTGAGAAATGTACAACAAGCTCTTTTTAAGTAAGGTGCATCACACATGCCTAGTAAAGGCCTGTTTGACATTTATGCTTTGTTTTCAAGCCCATCAGAAGTTAGACTTCAATTAATTCAGTAAGGCCCTGTCATGCATTAGAAAAAACCTGAGTTCTGAAGTCAAAACGGCAGAGGTTTGTATCTGACTCATCATTTTTTAGTCTTTAATTAACATACATTTATTGAGGCTGGCCCAGTTAAAGGTATTCAGGGACCCAAGGTTGGGGGGTTGTATGCAGAAATTGATTAGAGCAGTCAGTACCTTCATGATGTTCATAGTCCATTAGAAAAGTAAGAGGCACATGCCTGTGGTCCCAGCTACTCCAGAGGCCGAAGTGGGAAGATCGCCTGAGCCCAGGGAGGTTGAGGCTACAGTGAGCCTTGATCACTCCACGGCACTCCAGTGGGAAACACAGTGAGACTCTATGTCAAAACAAAAAACAAAAAACAAAATAAAACAAAAAAAGTAAGAAAAGTAAGAGCCATAAACACAGGCATGTAAAATGATGTACAAGTTCAGAGATGGAGGGATGTGCTGCAGATTATGGAGTACACCAAGTCCACCTGAAGATTCTATGTTTCCAGAAGATTTCCTGAGACAAATAATACCTGAACACAGTCTCAAGGGATAAAGAGAATTAGTTTGGGGGTGAGACAATTTAAACAGAGAGAGGCTTTGTATTCCTGTAGTTTCATTTTCCATGAATATGAAACAGAAATCACATCTATCTCATAGGGTCATTGCCGGCATTGAGATTCTAATGCATTGGAGATTGTTTCACTGTATAACAGCATTTGTGCTATGGTTTGAATGTTTGTCCCCTCCAAAACTCATGTTGGAATTTAATTCTCAGTGTGGCACTATTGAGAGTTGGGACTTTGTTGTTGTTGTACACTTCTTCCTCTTCTTTTTTTTACTTTTCAAGCTAGAAGGGAGAGGGGTGGGACTTTTAAGAAGTGCTTGTGTGATGAGGGCTCTGCTCTCGTGAATGAATTTATACATTCATGACTTAATGGTTTAATGGGTTAATGGATTAATGGGTTATCATGGGAGTGGGACTGGTGTTTTTTTAAGGAGAGGAAGAAAGACCTGAGCTAAGACTCAACCCCTTACCATGTGAAGCCCTGTGCCACCTTGAGACCTCGCAGAGTCTCAAGGAGGAGGGTCCTCACCAGGTGTGCCCCCTCAGCATTGTACCTAGCCTCCATAACTGTAAGAAATAAAATTTTTTTATGAATTACCCAGTTTCAGGCTTTCTGTTATAAGCAACAGAAAATGGCCTAAGATAAGCTGTGAGCATTACCTTAATACAA
The DNA here is from genome assembly GCF_003255815.1 of Theropithecus gelada. Classification (NCBI taxonomy): domain Eukaryota; kingdom Metazoa; phylum Chordata; class Mammalia; order Primates; family Cercopithecidae; genus Theropithecus; species Theropithecus gelada. The sequence continues at coordinate 138,202,656 of NC_037676.1, forward strand.
TTTTGTTAATTTGATAGCTAAAATATTTTAACATTGTGATATAAATGCATTTTTAGAATTAGTGCAATAAAATATTTTTTATATAATTGTTACTCATTTATATTTTTACTTTGTGAACTTTCTACTTTTGCCCTTAGCACCTAAAAGCTCAAGCTTTTAGAAGTCATTGCAGTGCCTAGAAGAGTGATACACAATATGAAATAAATGAGATGGGAGGAAGTGTCAATGGTTATAAATTCTAGGTGATGAGAAGACTTAGAGAGCTGGTCCAAGACATACAAAACTGTGTTTCTGAGATATATCATGGATTTCTTGAACTGGAACAAATTTTGGGGTTCATTTTACCCCTCACCATGAAGACAATCCTTTATTTCTAATTATCTAATTAACACATTCACTCTTTAATGATCTATTCCTCTTTCCAAGTGGAAGTCCTGCTGTGGCCCTGGAGACTTGGAGATGGACGAGACATTGTCTCTGCCCTTGGGGACTGTATTCCACTAGGGAGGTTGACATGTGAGCAGATCTTTTAAATATAATATTATCGCTGCAGAGACAAGGCAGGGGCTGCAGGAGGAGCACTTGGTGCCCACTGTGGGGGCTTATAGCAGTCTTCCTATAAGGGGGTAAGCCTGGACTTACACCTCAAATTTACAGAAATGATTAAGTGATTACTGAAAATGGATCATTGCATATTTATCCTTCTTGGATTTACTCTGAGTAATTCCTTGTTCTCTGTGAAATCTGTCTATTTAGTGATTAAGAATGGGAAATGCACACAGAATTATTGGGGTTTGTTAATCTAGTTTAGATATCCAGAGCATAATCAGTGACTGGATATGACACTTTTGCCAAGAGGAGAATCAATTGTGCACACCAGTGTTCTGTGTATGGTGGACGCAGCGTGCTGCTCACAGCTCATGACTGGGGCATGGATCCCAGGATTCAGTCAGTAGTAACTTCCTGTGACATGTTAGATAAGATCTTTGTCAACCCCACTCTTGGATTTACACTCATTTATCTATTCATTCATTTGTCAAATATTTATTTAACACTTATTATGTGACAGGCTTTATTTCTAAGCATGGATCAGCAAAAATTTGATTAAAAGGGCAAGAAAGTAAACATTTTAGTCTTTGTAGGCTATAACAGAATCAAATATATAAAGGTACTACATAACAAGAAAGAAAACAAGTTTCTAAAAATTTTTAACTGATGAAACTATAATAATATTTGACTACATATAAAAATAGGCCTACTAATTTAAAAAGTGGAATTAATCTTCTGGGTGCTATACTATGAATGTTTGTGACCCTCAGACATTCATATGTTGGAACCTAATCTCCAATGCAATGGAATTAAGAAGTGGGGTATTTGAGAGATGATTACATCATAAGGATTCTACCCTCACAAATGGTATTAATGCCCTTACAAAGAAGCCTGAGGGAGCTTGTTGGCCCCTTCCACTGTTTGACAATGCAGCAAGGTGCCATTTTTAAAGCAAAGAGCAAATTCTCATCAGACACCAAATCTGCTGGTGCCTTGATCTTGGCCTTACCAGCCTCCAGAACTATTGTTTGGAGTCAATAGTCACCCAGTCTAAGGTATTTTTTTTATAGCAACCTGAGTGGACTAAGACATTGGATGATAACATTTCACTTAGTTGAGGTGCAAAGTTAGTGTTCCCTGTCATCGAATTGATTACAATTATTGATCTCTAAAAGCAATTCTTATCTTGTAAGCCCATATAAATATGCAGTCAGCTGTATTTAGTCTATGAACCATGGTTTGATGACCTCTGTTCTAAACACTAGAATGTAGATGTGAACATGTGAATAAAACAAGTCAATTTCCTCATGGAGACTGCATTCTAATAGGGGTGACAGACAGCAAACGAAAAAGCACAAACATTTTAAGAGATGCAGCACTAAAGGAAGATATGGAAATGACTAATAAGCACACGAAAAAGATACTCAACATCATTTCCCACCAGGGACATACAGTTAAAAACTTCAGGAGACACCACTTTAAAGGTGCTAGAATGGTTTTAAAGAAAAAACTGGCAATGCCAAATGTTGGTGAAGTTTTGAGCATCTGGAATTCCTTACACCACTGAGAGGGTAAGATGGAATAGCTGGTAGTTTCTTTTAAAGTTAACAGTACACTTACCCTATGATGTAGAGATTATGCTCTAGGTATTTACCAAAGAAAGAAGAGAAAATACATCTACACAGACACTTGTGTGAGAATATATAGAACAGCTCGATCTGTAATAGCTCCAAACTGAACTCAACCGAAATGCACATCAATGGGAGAATAGCAAAACAAATTATAGTGTGTGTGTGTATATATACATACATATGTGTGTGTATGTATATATGTATATGCATACATACACACACATATGTGTATATATGTGTGTATATGTATATATGTGTATATGTATATGTATATGTATATGTGTACATATACACACACATATATGTATATATACACACACACATATATACAGTCATTATATATATTTAATTCACTTGGACAATTTCTGTATTTTTATTGGCATATTTAAGCCATCCCCTTTTTTTTTTGAGACAGGGTCTCTCTCCGTCATCCAGGTTGGAGTGCAGTGGCATAATCTTGGCCCACTGCAACCTTGGCCTTCTGAGTTCCAGTAATTCTCCTGCCTCAGTCTCACAAGTAGCTTGGGTTACATTAGGCACCACCATCCCCGGTTAATTTTTTTATTTTTAATAGAGACGGGGTTTTACCATATTGACCAGGCTGATCTTGAACTCCTAGCATCAAGGGATCCACCTGCCTCAGCCTCCCTAAGTCCTGGGATTACAGGCGTGAGCCACTGCACCCAGCCCAGGCCATTCACTTTTAAAGTGATAATGTATATAGTTGAATTATGGTTTTAATTGAGCTTTTTATATAATTTCATTTTATCTGCTCGCTTAGTAGATAAAATGCTTTTACTATAATGCTTTAAATTTTTTAGTGATTCTGTTACAGTTTGCAAACTCTGTCTTCAAATAACACTATCTGGCTTCAAGTGCAGTGCAGTTCTTTATAACAGAGTATTCCCTATGACTTCCTCCTCCCCTCATTACATTGTTGTCATTCATTACACTTATTTATATGCTATACTCACCCATATATTGTCTCTATGATTACTTTTAAAAAATTAAATTTTAGTCAATTAAAGATAACAAGTAAAATATTTTGTTTTACCTTCAGTTTTTTCTTCTGACATTCTTCCTTTTATTACATAGATCTGAATTTCTGATCTATATACCGTATGTGTTAATGATGGGCATATGTTCTGAGAAATGTGTCCTTAGGCGATTTTGTTGTAGACCTACAACATCTAGTGACCTACACAAACCTAGATGGTACAGCCTACTGCAAACTAGGATAAAGGTTGCAGCCTATTGATGCTAGGTTACAGATCTGTACAGCATGTTACTGTACTGAATACTGTAGGCAATAGTAACACAATGGTGTCTATTTGTGTATCTAAACCCAAGAAAAGTGCGGTAAAACTACAATGTAAAAGATAAAAAGTGGAACACTCTCATGGGGCACTTACCATGAATGGAGCTTGCAGGAGTGAAAATTGCTCTGGGTGAGTCAGTGAGTGGTAAGTGAATGTGAAGGTGGAGGACATTATATGGCTATAGACTTTAGAAATCTATACACTTAGACTACACTATATTTATTTTTTAAATATTTATTTTTATATAATATTTTATTAAATATCAAATATTTTATTATCAAATATTTTCTTAAATATAAAGCATTTAAAGTATTTACTTTTAAAATATTTTTCTTTCTTCAATAATAAATTGACCTTAACTTGCTGTAACGTTTTTACTTTACAAACTTTTAAGTGTTTTAAAATTTAGACTCTTTTGTAATAACACTTAGCTTAAAACACAAACACATTGTACACCTATACAAAAATATTGTATTTCTTTATATCTTCATTTTATGGTTTTTTTTATTTTCAGTTTTTTTTTTAATTTTAAACTTTTTGTTGTTGTTGTTAAAAACTAAGACACAAACACACACTAGCTGAGACCCACCTAACCTCAGGATCATCCACATCACTGTCTTCCACCTCCACATCTTGTCCCATTGATAGGTCTTCAGAGGCAATAACAGACATGGAGCTGTCATCTCCTAGGATAACAAGGCCTTCTTCTGGAATTCTTCTGGAATACCTCTTGAAGAACCTGCCTGAGACTGTTTTACAGTTAACTTAAACAAATAAGCAGAAGGAGTATAATCTAAAGATAAAAAGTAGAATGTAGTAAATATATAACCAGTAACATACTCATTTATTATCATTATCTAGTATTATGTACTATTTGTAACTGCATATGCTATACTTTTATATGGCCGGCAGTGCAGTAAATTTATTTACACAATGTATTAGTCTGTTCTCACACTACTGTAAGGACATACCCAAGACTGGGTAATTTATAAAGGAAAGTAGTTTAATTGACTCACAGTTCTGCATGGCTGGGGAGGCCTCAGGAAACTGACAATCATGGCAGAAGGCACCTCTTCAAAGGGGAGAAGGAGAGAGAAGTGCTCAGCAAAGGGGGAAGCCCCTTATAAAACCATCAGACCTCAAGAAAACTCACTATCATGAGAACAGGATGGGGGAACCACCCCCATGATTCAATTACCTCTACCTTGTCCCTCCCACAACACATGGGGATCACAAGATGAGATTTGGGTGGGGACACAACCAAACCATATTAGAGCAGCATCCCCACCACAGACACGCAAGTAATAGGTTGTGCTACAACATGATGGCTACAGTCACTAGGTGGTAGGGATTTTTCAGCTTCATTATAATCTCAAGGGACGCTGTCATGTATGAGGTTCATCATTGACCAACACGTCTTATACAGCATATGACTGTACTTTTTTCTTCTCCCTGAAGATCTTTTTTTGACATTTCTTTTAGAGCAGGTTTACTGGCCCTAAGTTTTCTCAGTTTTTGTTTGTCTGAGAAAGTCCTTATTTCTCCTTTACTTTTGAAGGATAATTTTGCTAAACATTGGAATCTAGATACGTATGTTTTACTATTTTGACACTTTAAATATTTCAGTTCACTGTTGTATTCTAACATGGCTTCTTATGAGAAATCTGCTGTTATTCTCATCTTTGTTCCTCAGGAAGTAAGCTGTCTGTATTTTCCCTTCTAGCCTTCTTTCAAGTTTTTTGTTTTGTTTTGTTTTGTTATTTGCTTTCTGCAGTTAGAATAGAATAGGCATAGCTATATTTTTTTGTATTTATTTCTGTTAGTTCTCTGAGCTTCCTAGATTTGTGGTTTGGTGTCTGACATTAATTTTTGATAAATTTGATAAATTGTTGGCTATATTGTTCCAAATATTTCTTCTGCACTACTTTTTTTTTCCTTCTGATATTTCAATTATACATGCAGTAGCCACCCTTATCCTCATCTTTGCTTTCTGTAGTTTCAGTTGCCTATGGTCAATCACAGTTCTAAAATATTAAATAGTAAATTCTAAATATAAAAAAATTAAAATTTTAGATTGTGCACCATTTTGAGTAGGGTGATGACATCTCTTGCCATGACAGCTGTGTGATGAAATCTCTTACCTGAAACGTGATTCATCCCTTTGCCCAGCATATCTGTACTGTGTACACTACCTTCTAGTTAGTCACTTAGCCATCTCAGTTATCAGATTGACTACCGTGACATTACAGTGCTTATATTCAAATAACCCTGATTTTACTTAAGAATGGCCACAAAACACAAGAGTAATTATGCTGGCAATTTGTGTACACCAAAAAGAAGCTATAAAGTGCTTCATTTAAGTGAAAAGGCAAAAGTTTATGACTTAATAAGTTTAGAAAAAATCTATGCTGGGGTTGCTAAAATCTATGGTGAGAACAAATCTTCTCTCTGTGAAATTGAGAAAAAAGAAAAAAAATGTAGTTTTGCTGTTATACCTCAAACTGCAAAAGTTATTGCCACAAGGCATGATATGTGCTTAGTTAAGATGGAAAAGGCATCTAATTTGTGGTGAAAGACAAACAAAACCATGTTATGATTGACAGCAATCAGGTTGGGAATATTTTCAGTTTCAAGCACTTACTGGGGGTCTTGGAATGTAACTCTTGTGAACAAGGAGGAAGTACTGTATGTTACATCATTTAAAATTGTCCCATAGTTCTTGGATATTGTTCTTATTTTATTCCTCTTATTTCTCTTTGCATTTCAGTTTGGTAAGTTAATATTGCCCAATTCTCAAGATCACTGATTATTTCCTAATTCATGTCAAGTCTATTGATAAGCCCATCAAATGCATTTTTAATTTTTATTGATGTTTCTTATTTCCAGTATTTTCTTTTGATTCTTTCTTAGAATTTCCATATTTGTTTAAATTACTCATCTTTTTTCACCTGTTGTCTACTTTTTTTTACATTAGAGTTCTGAATACATTAATCATAGTTATTTTCAATTTCTTTTCTTTTCTTTTCTTTTCTTTTTTTTTTTTTGAGATGGAGTCTTACTCTATCGCTCAGGCTGGAGTGCAGGGGCATGATCTTGACTCACTGCAAACTCCACCTCCCAGGTTTATGCCATTCTCCTGCCTCAGCCTCCCGAGTAGCTGGGACTACTGGCGCCTGCCACCATATCTGGCTAATTTTTTTTTTTTTTAATTTTTAGTAGAGACAGGGTTTCACTGTGTTAGCTAGGATGGTCTCATCTCCTGACCTTGTGATCTGCTTGCCTTGGCCTCCCAAAGTGCTGGGATTATAGGCGTGAGCCACCACACCCGGCCCATTTTAAATTTCTTATCTGATGATTCTGACATCTACATTATATCTGATTCTGATGCTTTCTTTGTCTCTTCAGAGTATTTTTTTTTTACTTTTATTTAGCATGCTTTGTAATATTTTGACAAAATATGGGCATGATATATCACATAATGGGAAGTGAGGTCAACGCACTTTAGTATGAAGTTATTGGTTAATCTTGCTACGAGTTGGGCTTTGTTTAATGTTTGCTGTCTGTAAGTACCAGAGTCTTCACATTCCTCTAGCATCCTTGTTTTTGTCTTCCTTGTTGACATTAGGTTTCCCTAAACACTCCTCCTCAGAGAAAATCTGCATCTTACATTTCTTTCAGCTGAAATATGCTCTTAGTATACCAGAGCCCTGTTGATATGGTGGTAAACTGAGAGCAAGGAGAAGTGTTCTATAAATCTTATGAGTAAATCTCAATCTTTAATTGGCCTGCGTTTCTAGGCTTTGATATTCAGTGTTTCTTAGCTTTCCCCACTTAACACCCTTAGGTGAGACAGGAAGACTAGAGGGATTTAAGTGGGTGAAATGTTTTCTCTCAAGTGGGGTAAACTCTAGTAAAATCCCCTCCCAACTGGAACTAGAAGATTTTGCTGTGGATAATGTTCCACAGCAAGGAATAATGTCTGCCCTTGGGCAAGGTACAAGGAATAATCTTTCCTTTCCCCTGCCAGGGTTACAAGTGCTCTTCCTCAGGTCTTCACCATTGGAACCCGCTGGGGTTTCTGGAGGTAAAACCCACAAAAGTATGTGGGCTTGCCTAAAACTTCACGTTAGTCTCACTTGGCCTCCAGAAATTTCTAAAAATTACCATTGAGTTGTTTCTGCCAGTTTATGGCTTTAGCCACTTCTGCTCTAGGTAAACAGATCTCAGCTGTGATTCTGTATTCACCTGTCTTCCCAGATTCTGGGGTGGCAGTTTTCCTGTGACCTCAGTTCTCTAATAGGTCTAAGAGAACTCACTGATATTCATAGTTCAGCTTTGTTTTGTTGTAAGGATGAAAGAGACAACTCTCAAGCTCTTTATGTGTTGAGCCAAAGTCCAATTGTGCTATATTTGTATAATGGAATTCTACTCAGCAATAAAAAATAATATACAACTAACATATTAAACATTATAAAGTGAATCTTGAATACATTTTTCTGAGCAAAGTAAGATAAACACTAAAATGAAAATGTGTGATTCAATTTTTATGAAGTTTACCTACAGGCAAAACTAATCAGTGATGGTAGAAATTAGAACAGTGGCTGCCTCTGGAAGAGACTGGAAGAGAGTGTGAGAGAAGTTTCTGGTATGATGGAAATGTTTCATATCTTGACTGGGACACTGGTTACACAAGTATATGCATTTGTCAAAAATCATCTAACTCTACGCTTAAAATATGTGCATTTCACTTTGTGTAACTTTTACCTTAATAAAACTTATTTAAAAATAGATGTCTGTTGAAGTTATAGAATGCAGGAGGTTGGCTAAAGAATGAGTGTGATGAGAAAAGAATGAGCCTGAAGATGGATCCCTGGGGCATCCTGAGACACAGAGGAGAGTAAGAGCAGAAAGGCCCAGCAGGGGACCCTGAGGAGGAGCAGTCCAGTGGCTTCCCTTCCAAAATGAGGGAGTGAATGAGACCAGCATCAAGGTGTCTCCCAGATTCAGAAACACTGCAACAGTAAGGCATGGATCAGGTACTGCTCTCATGAGCCCATATCCAATCATACTGGCTTGTAGAATTCCACAGAAATCTGGCAGTCAGCAAGCTGAGGATTATGAGGTCCTTTGTGGTGGTCTCAATGAATTGTCTCCCAGTGCAGATGATGTGAACCCCTGGAGCATGTCCACACTTTGCTGGAGTGATAGCAGGAGAAGCAGGGAGAGAACCTGAACTCCAACCCATGGCTTAGGAACGCTGTAAGGAGGAAGGATAGAAATACACCTTACCAATTGGCCATCTCTAAGTTAGTAATTGAATCCAGTTTAACTCCAAGCCATGTAGGAGTTCTCTAATGTCCTGGAAGGGTATGTAAGTGACACTGTGAAGTAAATGTAAGTAAAGCATGCACTTAATATTCATAATCATTAATGATAAACCTTGTCTAAATATACATTCTGCTTTGGGATATTAAGAAATGATAATGACGTCTATATTTATATAACCATAAGTAATTGTAAGTCGATTTACAGACGGATGATAGGTAGATAATGAGGGTGAAAGTGCATGCTGAAATATTTTTTCCTGTGGAAGTTCAATCAGAATGCCGTCACTTGCTGTAGTGAATAGATTGGAGAATGTTTCAGATTCAAGTGAGGTGGGTTGCCTCTGGAGGAATGGAGATGGCTGTGAAGTTTCAAAGATCATTAAGGAGGTAGACTCATGAGAGAAAACTGCAAGAATATATAACAAACTGCAGCTATTTTGGAGAAACACCAGGCTGTCAGTCTAGACAGAGTACAGAGTAAGGCAAAATCCTAGTTTGAGAGTAGATAGAATGTCAGCTGATCACAAACAGGATCCACATGATAAGGATTTCAACAAGAACCCTCGGGGTGTTCAGGTGAGATGCATGGACCAGAAGGTTCTGGGAAGAAGAAGGGCTTGGCTAGTCCCATTGGACTCCTCAGAATGGAGAAGGGCCATTTCAGAGGATCACACCCTCTCTGGTAACAGCATTGATGAGGGTTAGGGTTCTGTTGCTTCATCTGAGTAGCATCCAGGAAAAAATAAGATAGCAAAATACAGATCTAGGGGATAAAAACCCCAATTATTTTCTAGAGAAAAATCACCAGAAGAAGGAAGTAGAGCGCTGTAAACTGAACAGGAAGAAGTGAAACAAATCCAGACCACAACCAGAGGAGGGCGATGCAGGTAAGAACAGCAGTGGGAAAGAAGTAGAAGTAACTTGCTTGAAAAGACAAGAGAAAAGCAAAGAATAGAATAGTCACAGCCAATGTAAGGAATAGAATCAGTGTGTGAGTAGAGGGGATCCCAGCAGTACACATTTCAAGGGTATGAAATAGTTGGGCTTACAGGGACCTGATTGATGGAGGAGCAATTGAAGGAAGTGTGGAGGGGCATGAGTAGAAAACCTGAGGTTATGGGGCACCAAAAGGAATCATGTATTATGTCATAGAGTCCTCTCTGTGCGTAGTCTAAGAGGGAACGTCAGCTGCAGTCTTTGAGCAAGGATTGACTGTGAATATAATTTAATTCAGCGGCTATTTATTGATTGCCTGCTAGATGCAATGAATCTTACCTCGGGCTGTGGGAACTAAGGAAATGGACGAGGCAGGAGTCCACTTACACATGTAAACCACAGACTCTAACACAACAGAAAATCAAATGAGAGCTAAATAGAGCAACCAGCAGCCTGCTGTGAGCTCTGCTTCAGGAGGAAACCTTTAATTCTGACTAGGTACCTTACGGGAAGCTCATGAAGGAGGATGTTGTTTGACCTGTGTTGGGCAGGTCATGTCTGGAAGGAGAGGAGGGGTTGGATTCTAGGCAGAGGAAATAACATGAACAGAAGCCCAAAGTCAGGATGCTGGCTCAGAACCCAGCCATGGGTTATTGGGCCTCATTCTCAAGGCCAGTTGAAGGTGGCTTTGCTGACTGCCTCCCCAGTGACACTGTCAGGTTGGGTCATTCTGTTCCTCTGACTCCCACAGCACTTCCTTCCACAAGGCATTTCTTCTGCTGCACCACTTACAGCACAATATTCATATTCTCTGTTGACATGTTTACTTCTTTGTAGCCTCATACGGAATTTTTGCTTCATGAGAGCAGAAACCAGACTCCACTGACCCCTTTATTCTCTAATTGGTATAGTTCCTGGTACAAACTGCTACTCAAGGATTCAAAGGAGGACCTTGAAAAGCAGACAGAATTTATTTTGCATTTGGTAGGCAATGGTGAACTCTCAAATGTATCAAAGGTTTTTTTTTTTTTTGAGACAGAGTCTAGCTTTTTCATACAGGCTGGAGTGCAGTGACACAATCATAGCTCACTGTTGCCTCAAACTCCTGGACTCAAAGGATCCTCCTGCCTTGGCCTCCAGAGTAGCTGGGATTATAGGCATGCATCACCATGCCCAGCTATTTAATTTTTTTTTTTTTTTTTTTTTTTTTTGTAGAGACAGAGAATCTCTCTGTTGCCCTGGCTGGTCTTGAACTCCTGGCCTCAAGTGATCCTCTCACCTTAGCCTCCCAATGGCTGGGATTACAGATATGAGCCATTGTGCCAGGCTGGTTTTGTGTATTTTTTAAAAGTATCATGGGCAGCAGAATTTGGTACCATTTATTTGTAAAACTAAATGTAGCGGGTATGGGTCCAGTTGTGCATAGAAAAGAGTCATGGTGGTGCAGGCACAGCAGGAAGGAGGCCGTCATGTGGAAAGTTGCTATACATGACTTTGGTCTGGGAATGGTGACATGGTCATGTTGCTTAGAACTGAGAGTAAACATAGAAAAATCATGATGATGAGTGAGTCTAAGAGTAGAGTGAAGAGTTTTGTTTGGATTTATTGATTAAACCATGCCAAAATAAGTTTAATAACTGCTGATCTTTCTTTTTCAGTACACTTGAGTATATCCCTGTAGGTGATCAATTTGCATATGCACGTTTAAAAATTACTTTTTGTCAAAAATGCTTGACTTTCACAAGTAGCTGTTAAATTTTCAGGGTTAATACCCATCGGGATGGTACAGTAGTTATGTCTGAATACTTGTCTCCAACAGGAATCATTCTGCTACTACTCCAGGCCACATCTTCATCGCCTCCAGGATGCCCTTTACACTTGGTGACCATGTCACTGTTTTTGGCAATGGACTAGAAAGGAAAGGAAAAGTTATTTAGTTAAATGTTTATTTCACAGTTGCAAACTGAAGCTCTGATTTTTTAATTAACTTGTCTGAAATCTTCTAGGCTGTTAGTTGCAGAACTGGGCATAAAAATGCAAGTGTATAGACCCAGCCATCCAAAACGCTTAGTCAACCCAGCAGTCTCATGTAACGAATGAAATTGGTGTTCCATTAAGTCAAAATATAATTTGAGTAAGTATTTGATTGTTGTATAATATGTATATATTGTGTAATTTGTTAAGATAATTTGTTTAATAATTTAAATAATTGTTATGTAATTAGAGTATGTGTCATACGCCATCCAAAGATAGAAGATAGACCCCATGCAGTTATCATATGAAAGATCATATATATACATTTATATACATACATGTGCATATGTAAATTTATAAATTGCATTATACGCAAGGAGGGGAAAAAGGGACTTCTGTGGACTGAATTGCATGCCTTCCCCAAGTTCACATGTTAAATCTCTTACCTTCGATGTGATGGTGTTTGAAGATGGGGCCTTTGGGAGGTAATTAGAGTTAGGTAAATGCATGAGGGCTGGGCCTTCATAATGGGATTAGTAATTATATAAGAAGAGGTAGAAAGCTTGCTCTCTCTCCCTACCATCTGAGGACAGAGCGAGAAGGCAGCCGTCTCTAATCTGGCAAGGAGGCTCTCATCAGGAAGAGAATCAATGGGCACCTTGACCTTGGGCTTTTCAGCCTCCATGACTGTGAGCAATAAATGCCTATTGTTTAAGCCACCCAGCTGATGGTATTTTGTTACAGTAGACCAAGCCCATGAGTACAGAAACTGACACTTTTAACCACCTGGTTTATGGGAGAGAATTATGTCAGGAAAATTCTATACAATGTTTTATTCTTACAACCACGCTGTGAATTGAACACTCTTTTCACTTCCAGAAGTGAATGCTAGAAATGGTAAGTAACTTCCCCAAGGCCGTACATAGGAGGCAACGGGGCAAGCCTAAGTTTGTCAGATCCCTGAAGCTTCTCTCTTAGATCACAGCTTCTTCTAGGTGTCATGTAGGCATTAAAGAATAATCATTCCTTACTAGAGTTCTAAAAATGTCTTGAGAGGGGGCCACTGGTCCTGGAAGGCCCTAGCTCTGTAAGGTCAGCCCCAACTTCTCTCGGATTTTCCATGATTCCTTCTGGCTCTCATCTGAAGTTGCTCCCATTCATCTAGCACATGTGAGCTTCCTTATAACTGGGCTGAAGTCCCAGGAACTTAAAATTCTTCTTACTTGGCAGTGATGGAAGCTTTTGTGTCTGCCTCTTCCATATTTCAAAGGTTCTATTTCTGTTTCTATTTGAGAAACTGCCGACGTACACAAATGCTGGAGAGGTGGTGCTCATTCACTTTTTTACAAGGTCTTCTGCACCTTCCTGTCTTAAAGCCACACCATCCCCTTCTCTGAACTGATGGAATGGGAAGGATGTTTCAATACCCCTGACTTTTGAGGTAAAAAAGTACCTCTCAGCCAGAGCAACCCATTACTGAAATGTTCTCCATGAAATCTTTTTCGGGTCACATTCTCCCTGGTTCATCCTGGCTAGTTAAGTATCTCAAGTGTCACATTTAGGTTTTGAGGTTGAGAAAAGAACCAGAGATATAAATATTTCTGACAGAAAATAAGAACTGAGATAATGAGTTTTAAATTATTTTACAAATGGTGGGATAGCAAGTCCGTCTTATTCCTGAGGACAAAAGTCTGATTATTTATAGTCCTCTCCAAATGTTACTCTATGACAATCCTCTGATGGGTTAAATTACTTTTCTTTGAGGCTTCCAATGTATTTTTCAAAGTGGGCTGGTTAGTAAAATGGGAGATGGATTCTGGTTCCCAGAAAGGCAGGATTGTCCCAGGAAAGGTTGCTCACTTCTTCTGAATTCAGACTATAAATGCCAGTCGCCATTTGGTTGCTACGACTTCTGGTTGCATTTGGCAGTTATGATGCATGAGACCCTGAACTGCAATAAAATGAAAGGAGATTGCAGCTTTCTTGGTCACCTGAAGTTAATAGTGGAGCATGACAAGGCAGTGGGCTGGGAGGCAGCCAGGGGTCTGGGTATGGCAGGGGTCGGGGAAAAAGAAGCAGTGTTCACCTGCTGAGACCAGGAGGGACAACAAGAGCTCTGTTTGCTTTTCTTCTGCAACAGAAATCAATGTAAAAACTACATCAAGGAGTATGAGTTGAGTCGAAGGATCATATAAATCATCCAATATGCCTATTTGCTAATAGTATTTTGCTGAGTCTTTAGGTTCCAATGAGGTACCTTGGGACAGTTGTGGGGTAAAGAGAATGCAGACAGAAGGGGCTTCAAAAAGATCTGCCATCTGTCACCCAAGGAGGTGACTAGTACCTATTTTATATAATGTGGTTTTGAGTCAGGTTTTGTTTCATCTAAAAAATAGCTTTGCTTCTGAAGAAAGCTTGGAAACCACTGATTTTGTTGAAAATATCATGAGTAGCTTTGTTACAGATATTTCCTGAACCTACAAAGCATGTTTACAGGACATTAGAGGGGTCCTAGGATGGGAGGATCTATCTTAGGTCAGGGTCTCCCAGAAATAAACCCCAAGCCAAAGATCTGAGTGCAAAGAATTTTCCAAGGAAAGTCTCTAAGGAACTGGAGAGAGAGAGAGAGAGAGAGAGAGAGAGAGAGACAGAGAGACAGAGAGAGAGAGAGAGAGAGAAGAAAGCAAGATAGGGAGGGGAAGAAGACAAGCAAGACTGAAATTTCAGATGAGGTTTCCAGTCTAATCCACAAGGATCTCTGGAGTTTATTTTGGGGCAAGGAAGCTGGACTTTTATAACCTAGACCTAGCTAAGCAGTTACAGATCATCTTAGGGGTATATAAACTCCTAGATGTTTCTTCCTCTTTTTATAGATAAATCAGTTACAGTAGCCTAAGTATCGTTCTTTGAAGAGGTTGTAGTGGCAAATAGAGAACATCATGGCACACAGAAACTGAAGGATGGGCACCCAGCACTGGCAAGAGAATTTGAGGTGGTCTTGGTGGGGATACCAATAATGTCTACCCTAGGCTGCTTGAATTAAGTTAATCATGGAAGCAGCAACTTCCTTCCCCACCGTCCCACTCTGGATCACTCCATATTGCATGTTGTCTCTGGACAAACACTGTAATATTTCCCCTACCCTTTAACTCCTTTCTTTCTTATTCATATTCAGCCCATCATCTCCAATTAACCTTTCTTTCTTGCAGTTGACATTTCTGTTTTGTTTCTGTATAAAATGGGTAGAGATGTATTAGAAGGAATTAGCCTGTGCAATTGTGGGTCTGGCTACGCAAGTATGAAGTTCATAGGACAGGCACTGGGGAAGTCAAAGGGAAGAAGATGATTATACGTAACCCTTCAGGCAGACCTGAAGTTTCTTGGGGACAAGTAGAAGTTTCTGAACTCTTTGAAGCCCTCTTTTAAAGTTTTATAGCAATTCCTTCAGTCCCACCAAGGATCATCTCTCAGTTGATTAACTCCTGGGCTCTGCTGGAGAATTAGTTTAATGATGGGACATCACAGGGCATGAAAACATGCAACCAGAGCTGCCCACTATAAGCTGGTTACTGTCAGACCCACTTAATCATAAAGTCAGGTGGGCACATCAGCATTCCATCATTCTTTGGAAATGCTACAACTGGGATCAGAAATGAGTAGGCTCAAAGGGCAAAAGGAAGTTATGAGAAGAGGTGGTCCAGATCCTAATCGCTTGCTTTACTGTACCAGCACTTCTCCCCTTAGCTCACACCTATGGCCTCATTCTTCGGTGCTTTCCTACAACAAACTGATAAAGGAGAAAACCACTTTGGCTTGATTCATGGGTGGGTCAGCTCCATATGTTGGTGTTATTTGAAATTGGACATTGAAAATTGTTTGAAAGTGACCCTGAAAGATAGCTGTGAGGGAAAGTCCTTCCAGGAGGCCAGGGTGTTCACAGCACATTAACTTTGTGTTGTGGGCTAAATATTTGTGTGTCCTGCACAAATTCATATGTTGAAGCCCTAACCCCAAATGTGATAGTATTTGGAGATGAGGCCTTCAGGAGACAATTAGTTTTAGATGAGGTCATGAGGGTGGGCTCTCATGATGGGATTAGTGTCCTTATAAACAGTGACATCAGAGAACTTGTTCTGTCTCTCTCTTCTTTTGTGTGTGCAAGGAAGAGGTCATGTGAGGATACAGTGAGAAGATGACCATCTAGAAGCCAGGAAGAGAGTCTTTACCAGAACCAGCCATGGTACCCTGATCATGGACTTTTAGCCACCATGAGAAAATAATTCTCTGTTGTTTAAGCCACCCAGCCTATGGCATTTTGTTATAGCAGTCTAAGCTGACTATTACACTTGATGTGAAGAAAACATGGCCTGAATTGCAGAACTATGCAGACTCCTTGGCAGGGAAAATGGCTTGGGTGACTGATCAGAAGCCTAAAAGGAACATGATTAGAAGATTCAAAACATAGAAATTTGAGACAGAGGCAGGTGATGAAATTACAGTAGTGGACATTCTATTTGTTAATCTTTGCATTTCATGTTGTGCCCATCAGAAAGCATCCAACATAGAGAAGTCTCTCAACCACCACCAGATAATGCTTGTCCTGGGATGTCGACACTGCCCTCTGTCCTTAGCTAGCCCAGTGCCTGTGAAATGAGTCTTAGACCAGCCACGTATGAGCCAACAGCAGCAGCTCACACCCACCTAGGCCTTTCTAGGTTCCGTGCAGCTACAGAGACCAACACCAAGCTCCTGATAGGGCACCATCCCATGAGGATCCCAGCTACCCACTTGGTGGGAGTTTGTTTACACTAGATTACTTGTACTCTGGAGGGGTAGTGACTTGTCATTGCTGGAATCATCACTTATGCATTTTTCTTCCCCGCCCTCAATGTTCCTGCAAGCATCATCATTCCAAGTTTACAGGAGGCCCATACAAGTTGCCTCAGTCTTTGAGATTCATTTTATATTGTGGAGATGCCCCAGTGGGCACATGACCATTTTATCCACTAGGCCTAATTTCCACTTCTTTGCCCAGAATTAGCTAGCCTAATAAAATAATGAGGTGCCCACTTGGAAATGATGCTAGTGCTTTGTGTTGCTCTCTTTCAGGATGCAAAATATGGACTAAACTTATTTGAGCCTAATGATCATTAATTCTTAGTAGTACCAATATGCATGGTTATGCAATTTTCTCTATCCATTTAGAGCACTCTGTGTGAAGGGGTCGAAAAAAGACATTTGGAATAATCTGAGGTTGGTATTCATGTGTCCCGACTTGCAATGGTTTGACTTACAATTTTGTTGACTTCATGATGGTGCAAAAGCAATATGCATTCAATAGAAATAACACTTAGAGTACTCATACAAGCATTCTCTTTTTCATGGTCAGTACAGTATTCAATAAGTTACATGAAATATCAACACTTTATTATAAAATAGGCTTTGAGTTAGATGATTTTACCCAACTGCAGACTAGTGTAAGTGTTCTGAGCACGTTTAAGGTAGGCCAGACTAAACTATGATATTCCGTAGATGAGGTGTATTAAATGCTTTTTCAACTTACGGTAAATCTCTATTTATAATGGGATGATTGGGATGTAACCCTATTGTAAGTTGAGGCGCATGTATACCTCCATGGCTACAGAAATCTGAGATATTTTATCTTTTTTCCCCATTTTCAACCATACATACGTATTTGTAGTTTATATAAACAGCATTTTTTATTGTGAAATATGAGATGCCAGTGGTCATGACTTTGATAAATTGTAAAATGTATCTTCTACCCCACCTTAGTTCTTATAAGAACTCTCTCTCCACTCACTGGCCCACACAACTGTTCCTGGGAATAACTCAGTGGAGATGGCAATTTAATGTATTTGAATAGGCATGGACCAACAGGTGGAAAACTAGGTGCCAGTACTCTGTGCTGGTGCAAGGCATTAGAAGCTAAATGCTGTCTGTGTTAGGTATAAGAAGAGTGAGAAGAGGCCATGTGATGTTGTAGAGTGACAGCACATCTATGAATGAGGGCACTTGTTGTTTGGCCATGGGCAGTCTCTTTAACCACTCCAGACATCTCTTTCCCCATCTGTAGAGCAGGACAATTGTATGGCATGATCTCTGAGATCTCTTTAAGCCCGGATCTTCTTTGACAATGGGGTAACAGAAGGGTGTCATCCACCTTCTCTACAGACTCCAGCTTTATATTTGTATCACTTACTGTACAGAAAGTGCCTGAGGCTTTTCGGTGTATAATAAGGTGCAGTGTTGAGCATTGCAGAAATCAGGAAGGCGGTAGGGAGAGAATGAATGTTTATGCTGAGACTTCATATTTGTTATTTTATTTAATCCATACAACAACGTATGAGGTAGGCTACTACCCTCATGCTCCTGATGTGGCTAGTGCCACATCAGCTTGGCCCTCAGCTTGGTGGCCCAGCTTGGGGGCACAGACACATTGGTATTTCTTACATTTTTTGAATGATTACTGTAGGATCTATCTACCTCTATTGCAGAAGAGTCTATGTCATCCTTTTGAGGCCTCCCTGTGTCCTAATTTGTTAAATGTTCTGCGTCCAGCAGGGTGAGTCCTGCCTGCAGATGTCAAGTCATTAGAGAGTGGAAAGCAAGATCCATCTACTTGTATACACAGTCAATTTCCCTACAAAGGTAGTGAGACAGCTTGGTTTCTCATACATATCTTTGCTCTACAAAGATAGTGAGACAACGAGACAACTTGGTTTCTCATAGGTACATAGATTTATTTTTTTTGACAATATGGTAATTACTGATGTCCAGATTGCTCACAGCAAGGCTACCAATGCTTAGGATGGCTTAGTTCCAGTTGGCATGACTAGCCATTAGTCCCAAGCACTGTTTCTGAGACAGTGGTGATGTGTTGAAGGTCTCTAAGACTCAGTTCTTTACTGTGGCTGAACAGCCACCACTCAAGCACCCAGACTTTTGTGTTCCACCCAGATTCTCTTTCCTTCTGCTAAATAACCCCTTGAAGCCCTTGCTCCATTCTCCTGTGGCAGCCTGTGTCAAGGCCACCTGATCCATCCTGAAAGCTTTTCCCATATTTTAATTCGAGGATACTTGTGTTGTGGTCTTAGTTTTTTCCAAAAGGTTTTTGGCTCCTTTCAAGAGTTGATCCAGCCTTCTCCAGGGTCTTGTGTATGCCAAGGTGTCTAAGTGAGGAGTGGATATCATGGAGCTACAGAAGGTTTTGGTCATCCTTTTTCCCTGCCAGTAGCAATCTACTTGAATATAAGTTCCCTCTCAGGTGACATCTCCCGTGTATTGCTTTGCTGCCTCTAGCTGCACAGACAGGCAACTGGAGTAATTTTTGAAGTTCTCTTCTCATGCTTTCTCTTTATACACAAGTTAATGATGAAGAGATTGATGCTCAGAAATCTAAAGTAACTGGCCCCAAATATGACCACTAACAAGTGACAGAAGCAGAATTTGAATTCAAGATTCTCTGAAACAAATGCACCTACTCTTTTTGTTATAACGTAGACTGTCTAGATAAATAATCAGGTGCAATGGTCATCCTTGAGGAAGTTATGGTTGATTTCAGAGTTAGAAATATTATCTTAAAGACTGGCAAACAAAATTAGACGGTGTTCAATATTACTATAGAACTATAAGCATTGAGAAATGGGATTCCTGTGGTGGTCAGGGAGTACTTCAGTGAGAAGCTGAGAACCCAGTTGGATTGCAGAATGAATCATATTTAATAGCAAAGCACACTCAGGAGGGACATCCTAGGTGTGGTTGTGTGGAAGACTCTGTATCCCTGCAGAGAATCAGACCTGGAATAACCTTATTTTCAGATAATGAAGGTTGAGTATTGGCCAGGTACGGTGGCCCATGCCTGTAATCCCAGAACTTCGGGAGGCTGAGGTGGGTGGATCACCTGAAGTTGGGGGTTCGAGACCAACCTGACCAACATGGAGAAACCCTGTCTCTACTAAAAACACAAAATTAGCCTGGCATGGTGGCATATGCCTATAATCCCAGCTACTCGGGAGGCTGAGGTAGGAGAATCGCTTGAACCCGGGAGGCAGAGGTTGCAGTGAACCGAGATCGTGCATTGCACTCCAGCCTGGGCAAAAAGAGTGAAACTCCATCTCAAAAATAAAATAAAATAAAATAAAATAAAATAAAATAAAATAAAATAAATAAATGGTGAGTGTTGAAGTAACATAGTCACAACACATAATTAATTTCTACCAGAGCTTGGAAATAAAAAAATAGTGTCTAATATTTGTCTAAGATTGACACACATTAAATCCTGTTTAATTATCACAACAACTTGTGTGGTAGCTATTATTATCATTCAATTTTTTTTCAGATGGGAAAATTGGGGCTGAAGCATATTAATTATGACCAATGTTTTTATAGCCTCTTGAAGTTCAGAAAATGCATTTTATTTTGCCTTTATAACAACCCTGTGTATGGGGTACTCAAAAAGGAGGATTTTTAATTCTTTTTTTCTTTCACTGGAGTATGGACATTTTAGGGTCACTGACTATGTTTGCTTCCTGCAGCTGAGGAACACTAATTATCTTTTGGAAAATTCCTCCTGAATCCCTTTGGTTACATATCAGTAAAACAGACACTATCTATTCTGCCAAACTGAGAATTTGGCTTTTTAATGTGAGTTGAGTATATATATCTCTAGAATGGTCCTGGAAGAACTATTTCTCCTAAATGTGAATTTATGCTGTACTCTTACTGTGTTCAGGAAGTGCTATTTAAAATTGATCAACTCAGACTTTGCTAAACAAATGGCAAGACAGCCATTACCCTGTCTGTTTCTGGTGATCAGACTGCCCTGTGGGTGGAAGGAAGACCAGAGGATTTCCTGAAGAATGAATGTCCCTGCTTTATCTCCCTCTGGGTCAGAAAGGAAGCCAGCCTATGCTGGATGTGGGCAGAGATTGTGGAAGAAACCTCCTTCTTACTGGGTACCAAGAAATGGTCCTCTGGTCTCTAGAGGAGGAAGTTGCCAGAGACTTTTTTGTTGGTGAGGGTTGGATGCCTCCTCCATTAGGAAGACTTGCAGCTGCAGAATGCAAATCCAAGATGGATTAATAGTTTGTAAGTCCCGTGTACAACCTTGGAAGTTATATGAGTCACTCTTTGCTTTATTCTTTCCTGTTCCTCATGCATGGACCCCAAGCAACATAGATTTTTTTGGGAGATGTTAAGGAAGAAGACTGTGTCCAAGCTTATAAAAAATTGTGGTGCTTTTTGTAAAAGAAACTAGGGAGCAAAGGATACCTAGAGAAAGACAAGCCAGAAACCAGAGTGGATTAGTAGAGCCTATCAACAATGTTTGGAAGGTCATGAAAATTTTGGAAAGAGGAAAACCCTAGGAGGAAGACTAGATATTCTGTTGATCTATAATATGGGGGTGAACGGTTTTCTAATTTGACAATTAAAGGAAATATATCATTAATCTGTTCCCCAAGATAGTGAAATGGAACAAACCAATAATATTTTTGAGTTAGGAATGACAATAACAACAATGCTTATTATATTCCATATATTTTGTTTTACATTTATTAGCTTATTTATTCCTCATAATAATTCTATGAGGAAACTGAGGCACAGAAAAATTAAGTGACTTGCTGAGAGTTTTAAGTGATCAAGGGGGAAATCAATTCCATAAATAATTGTTTTGTCTTTTTACGGATAAGAAGCAAATACAATAAAATAAAATAAAATAAAATAAAATAAAAAAGTACCAAGCTGGTTGATTAATTACTAAAGGAGAGCAGAGATTTAAGGGCTGGTGATGGCTTCAGATCCTTCATTTTGCTTGATGAAAGAAGTGGGTGGACTTAGGTTCTTCTTGTCTCTGTCCTACGTCTACTTCATCGTTAGAGTCCTCTATTTTGTCTGCACATGAGTGCATGCATGCACACACACATACAGATATATACACAGGCATGTGCCTTCCACATATACTTGCACATATACACATACATACATGCACAGACACATACATGCACACACATATGCACACACACACACACACACATCTCCTTTCAGTACTGAAATATCACTGCTTAGACAGTGACAGGGAAGATAGGCTCACCTGCATACTAGCTGATTTTGTTGGTTTTAGGGGATTTTGAAAGGTTTGAAAAGATATTGTTGGTAACAAATAGACATTTTTAAAATGTCAAGTCACTCTCAAAATGGATGCTTCTCCCTTAATAGACATATGCTGATTGCTTAAATGCTACAAGACAAGCTTCCAGCTTTTGCTCTAGACATTTCAAAAGGCTGACAGGAGCTGATGTCTCCCACAGAGAGAATACTTTGGTGACAGGGTTTTCATGTAAATTATATGGAATTAGATGGTGGGCAGAGGGAGAGACTTTATTACTCAGAAATAAAACAATCTACCAAATAAATTACAGGGTGGTGTGGCGTGGGGCCTGGGGCTGGCCTGCAGTATGACAGATGAGGGCTTAGACCTCTGTTTTGTGCCAGCAGAATGACCTTCAAGTCTCTGAAGTTGAGTTTCCTAGTCTGGGAAGAAACAAGCAGGGAGAGTCCTCCTCTCTGCAGGTGGGGTGAGGGTGAGTGATAGTGGTTGTTTGGTCTAGCCCAGTGCAGAGGATACGATTGGAGCTTAGAAAGTGGTAACTAAAGTTACCACTATTTCTGCTTTTTAAAAAATTGAATGAAAGTGATAAATATGTCCAGTGGCAATTATTTGCCAAGTATCTGGGGACTGTGAGAAGATTCCCATGATCTCCTAAAACCTCTCTTGATCCTCGATACAAGTATTGTTCATTGAACACTTGTGATGTGAACAGGCAGAGTGCGAGTCCCACTTTCCCAGGAACACGGAGGGAGCAATTGATGCTCCCATTTACACAAGAAGACCTCCATCCCTTGCTGCCACGCTGCTGCAAGGAAAATAAGAATCGGTCCTTCTGTCATCAGAGTCTCTAGCAGGTGCTGGATAACGGTGTTGTCCTTACAAGAACGTCTGAGCTCTCTTGGACTGCCCCTTACCCCAATGGTGGTAGAGGAGGAATGTTGAAGACCTAGGAATCACACACAGTTAGGGTTTAAGGCAGAGATTCTCAGTTCTGACTGCATATCAGGATCAACTGAGGAATCTTTAAAACCCTGAAAGCCCAGGCTGCAGGCCAGCCCAATTAAGTCTGAATTTCTGGAGACGGCACCAGGGTGGCAGGGCTTTTAAAGCTCCCAGATGATTCCTATGTGCCGACAAGCTTGAGATCCATGAATCTGGGATCTCTGCAGATGCTGCATGCATACCATTGAGTTTATCTCGGTGTTTTCCAAACTTGAACCATTAGAGACTTAGCAGAGATGTTTGTTAAAAACACAGATTTCAGAGTCTTTCCCAGGAGATTTTTATCCTTTCTGTGTGGGGTGGCACTGGAGACTGAGAGTTTAACACTGAATTCAGGTGATTCTTCTGTTGCATCAGACTGGGAAACTCATCCTGTACTGAAAGCTTTGACTCAATTTTTATAGCAAATACTCCTAAAGAGGATGATGAGTTGCTGTTACTGATGGTCTACTTAGTAACTTAAGTAATAGGATTACAGATTCTCTTTTAAAGAGTCTTGGGAATCACCTAGTCCTACAATCTTCTAGGTGAGGAAACTGAGGCTCAGAGGGAAGTGACTTCTCCAAAGTCACATATTAAATTAACCCTAGAGCAGGCTAAGAAGCCAGACCTTCGGCTCCCCTTCTGTGCTGCTTCCTCTGGGGCAGGGCCAGCTCTGCAAATTCAGAATCATCAAGCAGCCGGAGTGGTCAGCGTTTCTGAGCAGGCAGCCAGAATTGCTTTCCCCTTAATATATCCTTATGACAAGGTGATTGGTGCTAAACAAGGTCCCTGGAGGAACATGGAACAGCTGTCCCTCCAGGGCCATGCCTGGTGGACCAGGCTAATCCATTTTGGTAGACAGCTACCCTCTGCTCAAGCACCCGAAAACTTTCATCTTTATTATTAACTCATTAATCACCATGGCCAGTG
Organism: Theropithecus gelada; assembly: GCF_003255815.1. NCBI lineage: Eukaryota > Metazoa > Chordata > Mammalia > Primates > Cercopithecidae > Theropithecus > Theropithecus gelada. Next base: position 138,226,435 of record NC_037676.1, read on the forward strand.
GCGGCACTGTGAAACCCCAAGGAGAGACAGGCAAGCATGACAATGCTGGTGTTGGTTTCCATGTGCTTTAATACAGCCTTCAGGCGGTCTCACAGCTAATTATTAGGACTGTAACCTAGAGAATGTCTGCCCTGTTGGCAGATGGAATCCTCACCGATGCTCTAGGAGGAAGCAAAGGTTAAGATAATTAGTGCTTTTGACTGAGGAAGAACCAGGCAGAGAAAGGTGTTGTGGGGCAAGGGCCCCTGAGTGAAGAGTATGAAAAGATTGCTTAGTTGATTCAGCAATAAAGAGTTTAAGTGTTAGATCTGATGCTTCTCATTTCTGGACTTCAGTTTCCTCCTTTGGGAAAACTGATCTATTATTTGTACTTTCTAAAAGTTACTTGTGGGGATGAATCAGCCAAAGAGGTGAAAGAACTAAGTATTTTCCTTACATGGAAAAGACTGTCACTGGACTAGGCCTAGATGTCTGCCCCTCTCTTCAGACATATGACTTGGCAGTCCTTCAAGCTGATATTTACTGAACATATATCTAAGAATTATTAAGCAACTTTATCTTAACAATGGCAATTATTAAGCAATATCAAGAAAAGTCTTGCATGGAGGAAAGATAGAGAAAGAGGCCTACTGCTATAGAGCTCAGATTCTTTGTCAGGGCCATTGGAAAATCAGCCCCATCCTGACACAGTGTCTCACTCTGCAGAATGAGCTTTATGGGTACCTAACTCTATTCTTCTGCAAAGACCATTTAGTGACCATCCGTGCTTTTACGCTTTTGCAGGGTGGTTTATGCACCTATGATCTCCTACATGCCTTATCAAAATAAAGGCATACCTTGCTTAATTGTGCTTTGCTTTATTGCACTTCACAGGTATTGTGGCAAGCCTGGGTTGAGCAAGTCTATCGGTACCATTTTTCCAAAGGCATGTGCTCACTTTGTCTCTGTTGCAGTTTAGTGAATCTCCTAGTATTTCAAACTTTTCTATTATTATTATTATGTGTGTCATGGTGATCTCTGATCAGTGATCTTTTATGTCACCATTGTAATTGGTTTTTGGTGCCACAAACTATGACCATATATGATGAGGAACTTCATAAATGTGTGTGTTATTACCACTCCACCAACCAACCCTGCTTCCATCTCTCTCCCTCTCCTTGGGCCTCTCTATTCCCTGAGAGACAATATTGAAATTGGGCCAATTAACAACCTTCCAATGGTTTTTAAGTATTCAAGTGAAAGAAAGAGTCACACATCTCCTATTTTAAATCACAGGCTGGAAATGATTAAGCTTAGCGAAGAAGGAACATATAAAGCTGAGCTAGGTTGGAAGCCAGAACTCTTTCACCAAACAGCCAAGTTGTGAATGCAAAGGGAAAGTTCTTGAAGGAAATACAAAGTGCTGCTCTAATGAATACATGAATGGTAACAAGTGAAGCAACCTTATTTCTGATATGGAGAAAGTTATAGTGGTCTATATAGAAGATCAAACCAGGCAAAACACTGTCTTAAGCTAAAATCTAATTTAGAGCAAAGCTTTAACTCTCTTCAATTCTATGAAGGCTAAAAGAAGTGTGGAAGATGTAGAAAAATTTTTGGAAACTAGCAGAGTTTTTTTTTTTTTTCATGAGGTTTAAGGAACGAAGCCATCTCCATAACATAAAAGTGCAAGCCAGGCCGGGCGCGGTGGCTCAAGCCTGTAATCCCAGCACTTTGGGAGGCCGAGACGGGTGGATCACGAGGTCAGGAGATCGAGACCATCCTGGCTAACACCGTGAAACCCCGTCTCTACTAAAAATACAAAAACCAAAAAAAAAAAAAAAAAAACTAGCCGGGCGCGGTGGCGGGCGCCTGTAGTCCCAGCTACTCGGAGGCTGAGGCAGGAGAATGGCGTGAACCCGGGAGGCGGAGCTTGCAGTGAGCTGAGATCCGGCCACTGCACTCCAGCCTGGGTGACACAGCGAGACTCCGTCTCAAAAAAAAAAAAAAAAAAAGTGCAAGCTGAAGCAGCAAGTTATGATACAGAAGCTATAGCAAGCTATCCAGAGGATCTAGCTAAGATCATTGAGGAAGGTGGCTACACTAGACAACATATTTTCAGAGTAGATAAAACAGACTTCTATGGGAAGAAAATGCCATTTAGGATTTTATAGCTAGAAAGGAGAAGTCAATGTCTGTCTTCAAAGCTTCAAAGGATAGGCTAACTCTCTTCTTAGGGGTCAGGCATGCAGCTGGTGATATTAAATTGAAGCCAGTGCTAATTTACCATTCTGAAAATCCCAGAGTCCTTAATAATTATGCTAAATTGACTCTGCCTGTGTTCTATAAATGTAATAACAGAGCCTGGATTACAGTATACTTGTTTATGGCATGGTTTACTGAATATTTTGAGTTCATTATAAAGACCTACAGATTTATTAATAGAAAAAATATCTTTTTAAAAATATTACTGCTCAATAGCAATTTACCTGGTCACCCCAAAAACTCTGGTGGGAATGTATAACAAGATTAGTGTTGTTTCCATGCCTGCTAATACATCTATTCTGCAGCCCATGATCAAAGAGTAATTTTGACTTTCAAGCCTTGTTGTTTAATAAATACATTTTATAAGACTATGGCTGCCATAGATAGTGATTCCTCCAAGGTAGCTAAGCAAAATAAGTTGAAAACCTTCTGGAAAGGATTCACCACTCTAGATTCTATTAAGAACATTTATGATGCATGGGAGGAGGTCAAAATATCAACATTAACACAAGTTTGGAAGAAGTTGATTCCAATCCTCATGAATGACTTGAGGGATTCAAGACTTCACTGGAGTAAGTAACTGCAGATTTGGTGGAAATAGCAAGAGAATTGGAATTAGAAGTGGAGCCTGAAAATGTGACTGAACTGTTGCAATCTCATGATAAAACCTTTACAAATGAGGCATTGTTCTTATGAGATTAACAACGTGGTTTCTTGCGATGGGATCTACTTCTGGGGAAGACACTGTGAACGTTGTTGAAATGACAACAAATAATTTAGAATATTACAAATATTATAAAAGATTACAAACTAAGGCTTATAAACTTAATTGGTAAAGCAGAATTTTAGAGAGATGACTCCAATTTTAAAAGAAGTTCTATGGTAGATAAAATGCTATCAAACAGCATCACATAATACAGAAATTTCTCTCTCTCTCTCTCTCTTTCTGTGTGTGTGTGTGTGTGTGTGTATGAAAAGAAGAATCAATCTATGTGACAAACTTCACGGTGATATTATTTTAAGAAATTGCCACAGTAACCCTAACTTTCAGCAATTACTACCCCGATCAGTCATCAGCCATCAACATCAAGCCAAGACCCTCCACCAGCATAAAGATCACAATGTGCTGAAGGCTCAGAAAACCATTAGTATTTTTAGCAATACATTATTTTTAAATTAAGGTATGCACATTGTTTTTCTTAGACATAATGCTATTGCAGACTTAATAGATTAAAAGTATAACATAAACATGTCTTTTCTATGCACCGTGAAACCAAAAGACTTACATGGCTTGCTTTATTGTGGTGATCTGAAACCAAGCCTGTAATATCTGTGAGGTATACCTGTGGTATATTAATGTATTCTTATTCCAGTGGTTTTGGTGGGACTTAATTTTCCAACTCTTGGAACCAAGCACAGCTGGGCGTCATCTTTCTCTGGTTACTTTGTCTGGCTCAAGGATGGGCACATGATACACAGGCACAATTTGGGATAGACTTCTGGAAAAGGAGCTCGCTGTTTATCCACAGTGTTTAATTTGAGAGGATTCAAGATCTGAATCTGCTGCATGTTTTACATGTCCTAGAAAGAGATCTTGTCTGAGGAAGGAGCCACGTAGAGGGAGGCAGAGCTGAGCAACAGAGAGCAAGTGACCGGGCCCTGCCCTGACCAAGTTGTACTTGAAGATATTCTTTTGAAGTATTAATATTTAGTTACATGAGACAAGTGCTTTAGTCCTTTTGGATCAGGAATTCTGCCATTTGCAACTGAAAGTCCTAACTGAGATACTCAGCAAACTTCTGATTATTATAGTGGCTTTCCCTGTATCTCAAGCTTGGGAAAGCAGAATGGTAGGATACGTAAGGATTCTGGCTGCTAAAGTGAAATGTTTACTGTGGAATAATGCTTTGTTATTTCTCGGTTAATTTAGTTAGTGTCAGGTTAACACTCAGGTTTGGCCATCTCTGAGTAGACTGATAATATTTTTCTTCTGGATCAGCAAGGCTGTGGTCTAGCTCCTGGATGGCAGTAAACGTGCCAGGAATCTTTCTCTTGTGACAGTGGCTACAGCCTGCACCCATAAAATATGCAAATACACACACACACACACACACACACACACACACACAGAGGCACATATCTGCACAGATGTATATATGCATTTGTGTGTGTAGTTGGTTTATTATGCTAAGTGCACTTAAGTCATTTCTTTAAACTTAACTTTGCAACGTAAGCATGGCTCATATTTGTATTAAAGTTTTATGGACCTTATTTGTAAATCCTGAGTCCTACTTCATGAAGTTTGATGGTCTGGCCTCTGTAGCTTAGCTCTGGAAGTTGCCCACAAGGGCGGGCCTGGTGAGCACAGTTTCTATAGCTCAGGGGCCTTTGGACAACCCTGAAGGACTGGTTGATTATCAAGGTGCTCCACTGAATCTGTATGCTTTTTGCACCTTGCAGGAAAGGGACACAGGACAAATCTTCAAATCTTTCAGGCTTAAGTATGTGTATTTTCAGACTTCTTTACAACCAAGAAATCTGTTTCATGCTTTCCACCTGCTGAATGGTCAGTGAACGAGCCATATTAGCAGAAAGACCTCCCATAAGTTGAATCTGCCTGACACTAAGACATCTGTATAAAAGATAAAAGATCACCAATTTTTCAAACGATTGTCATTATGATGCTGTAACAACATGTATTATTTGCAAATCTGGAATATGGTGAGTGGATTTTTTCCCTTTTAATCTGTTTGGCACTTTAACAAATGTCCCAGAAGCACAGAAGTAAGATGATCAGATTCCCTTACTTCCCTTCTTCTTGCTTCAAAAGGCCTTGTGGGTGGGTTTTCCCCATTATTTAAGTTCATTCATTGACTCCAGCTAAGCCCAGAAACTGTCAAGCTGAAATACTGTGAGCACAACTGGTCTCACATTTTCTTCTAGTTTTAATGAAAAGCTTTGGAAGTTAAAGATTTGTAACTATCTCCCAACCCAGGAAGTTCAAACGATATTCTTAGGCTTTGGGTTTTCATTGTTGGTGTTGCTATTGAGCTCAAACTGAAACTCTTGGAGCTGGTTAAAGTTTTATTGTCAGTACTTACCTCACTTTTAAAAGCACTTCTATGACAATTCTAGTGTCCAGACACTATGCTTGGCTCCCCAAAGATGAAAAATCAAGGTTGATATTCTCAAAGACCCCACAATACTGGGAACATACAAAAATTAGTTTCACGTGAAACATAATGAAATGTGCGTTTAACAGAGGCACATGCCAAGGGTGTGGCATCTCAGAGGAAAAGGCACAATTCTGCCTAGAAAAATCAAGGAAGGCTTCTTAAAGGTAGTAGTGTTTGTGTAAAGTCTTAAAGGATTTTAGAGAATAGGAAGAATAAGAAAAACTGAAAACAAGGGCTATCATGAACAAGTCTTGGAGACACAAAAACAGATTTTAGATGTGAAAATAAGAGGGCAACAGATCCAAGATGATCCTAAAGTTAATCAAGAGAGAACAACTCAATATACATCCTCTCCCCAATCCAGTTATATATGAGTTTGGGGAGACGTGTGTATAGGAGGAAAAGGGGACCTCTTTGGATCTTTCTTTCCTGTGGCTCCAGCCTCCCCCTCCTCACACAGCTTACTACACATATGCACTGGTCCATTTATATTCGTGTGTTCTACAGTGTTAGAAAACTTAGGCTTCCCTGTTCACTCCTTTTGTCTTTTATGCCTTCAAGTTTTGTATATTCAATTCTCTGGGCCTGGAATGCCTCTGTCTTCTACTCCTGTCACCTGGATGATGCTATCCTCTTATGTTTTATGATTCAGCTCAAGATCACCTCTTCTGGGAAACTTTTCTTTCTCTACAAGCAACTTTATACTCCTCATCATTTGTATATCTATGGGTCCATTTATATTCAGATTCTTCTAGATGTAAGCAACAGAAACCCAATTCAAACTTGCGTAGTCCTAAAAGGGGAATGTTGACTCATATAACTAGGATAAAGAGATGATGGAGATAATCTGAAGGTTTAAATGTTATAATCTGGGCATTGGTGTACTTTTTCTTTCTACCTTTTGGCTCTGCTTACCCAAGCTTTAATTTCAAGAGACAATTTGAGTGTGGAGGCAACATGACCCTTGGCAATGCTGTCTTCATTGTCCTTACAAGTCAAAATCCTAAAGTAGACAGACTTTTCTCTCTCAGTGCATGTATGGGCTAAATATGATTGTGGGATCTTGCCTGTCTCTGGTAGATTTATATGCTCTAACTCAAATCATCTGTGTGGTCATGGGAACAAATTTGCTTGGTTGCTCAAACCACGTAGAATTCTATGGGATTTCCCATAAAGAAGAGAGCCTGTGTTATCAGGAGAAAGGGGAAAAGGTAAAGTAACAAACAGAAAACACCCATATTACCACTCTACTCTTACAGCATTTGTCACAACAATGTAATGGTTGGCTCACCAGTCTGTCTTTTCTGCTAGACTGTAACCCTTGATAACTGTAATGGAGACCAACCCACACCTGTAGCAGGGTGCCTGGCTTAGTTAATTACAGTTGGGTGAGTTAGCCAATGCATAAAGGGATGAAAGAATAAGCATGCCTGTGACAAAGATGGGTCAGGTAATGGCATTTTCATTGTATACTTTTAGCCTATCATCTCTAGCCTGGCCTATCTTAATAGCCTTTTAATTAACCTCCATATCATCAGTCTTTGCCTCCTCTGGTTCATTCTTTACACAGCAGCCAAATCAATATGTAAAAAAATGCAAATATGATAATTTTATTCATCTGCTTAAAGCCCTTTCATGCATTTGGGATATTGAACAAAATTTTTTTTCAGGACTTAAGATCTGACTTTTGTCTACTTCTTCAGCCCCATCTCTTGTTACTCTCACTACCCCTAACACCAATCACCACCCTACCCTACTGCCAACTGCAAACTCATGTGTACTTTACAGTCCAGTCAATTGAAATTACTCTTACTTCCTCAAAGACATATAGTTGTCTCTTGCTTTCAAGTCTTTGTTTCATCCCCCTGGGGTGCTTTTCCTCTCTCTTCCCTCCTCATGTGGATAATTTCTATTTGTACTTCAAAGTCCAGCTTATACATCATCTCATAAGTGAGCATCCCATGGCCTTCAAACCTGTCTCCAATGTGTTCCCACAAGACACCCCTCCCTCCCATAGAGACACCTATCATACCCTTCTGTACCTGCTTATTTCCTTGTCTGTATCACCTGTTAGCTAAACTAAGGCTGTGAGAACATGAGGTGTATCTGTTTTATTCATTATTGTATCTCCACCACCTAGCTAGGACTTGGCCTTGATGAATGAATGAACGAGTGTGTGAATTTATTGAGTCTCAGCAGTTTGCTAGCCATTTGGTATGAACTGAAGTTGGAGGGGTGATCATCACACAGTCCCTGCCCTGAAGGGTTTCCCTGTCTCCATACAGAACAGCTGAGGTTCACAGAGAGTGTAAGTGCCACAGCCTGGCATTGAATCCAATCCCAGTTCCAGACGCAGGCTCTTCACTCCACATCAGCTGTTCTTGTGTTGATACCCAGTGTGGATCCATTTGGATAGAGTGGCTTGTGGTTGGGGCCATCTGAGGCCGGCCTGAAATGGCATTCAGGCCAAGAGCTATGTTCCAAATAACTGTTGTCCACTTCATCTGAAGAGAGATCTGTTGATCGTGTTTGGCTTTGGGAAACATGTTGGGACTAACATTCCACTCTTATTTGTGCATTAAAACATGGGCATCAAAATATACCTTACTGAATAATGAAAGCAGCCTTCAAAGTTGAATGTTTGATTTGCTGGTGGTTCTTCATGGTCAGGCTTAGATTGCAGGAGCTAATTCTCTAGTCATTCTTGGCAGAAACTTAGGGGACCCAAGTCCTAATCTCAACCTGACTGGTAGGCATTTGCGTGATTGTTTTTATGAGAGAAAGCCCCACCTCATCCCCTAAAAAAATGGACTTTCTTTGACCTAAAGCTGCTATGGGAATCTCATATTCTTTTCTAGTGTTTGGTTTACTACATAACCTAATTCTGTCCAGTGAGACATAGGAGGGAGAACCACAAGAAACTTCATTTCCAAATAAAAAGACAGAGCCTATTGAGAGAAAGCATTTAGCACATCTTTCCTTCATCCTGAGGGGACATCACTGAAAGGACATGAATGTGGAGTTGTAGAAGCTCTCCTGTGACCCTAAAGCGATAACAAAGGATGAAAGAAAAGGGGTCAATGTCCTGAGTGTAGCTGACCAGGAAGATTAGAAAGAGCTCCAGTTAAGCCCCAGAACAAAAGCTATGGCCTTATGATTCCATGAGATAATTTACTATCTTCCTTATTGCTCAGAGCCCTTTAAGTTGGGTTCTCCATTACTGTCAGACAAAAGCATTCCAAAGAGATACATATGCTGTCAATGAAGTTACAGCTGTTAGGTTATAACAAAAGCAAAAACAAACAAAACTAATCTGTTGATTAGACCTAATCAACCATCAAATATGGTGTTAACTTTTCAGACACTAGCAGTGGTACTTTAAGTCTCTGTATTTAAAGTATGTCTGTTGTATGTATGCACCATTGTTCTAGATATATGTATATATATACTATTCTGTTTCATGTAGACCCTACTTAAATTCCTATTTTTAGGCAATATGACATAAGGGGAAAAGAGCAAGATCATTGAAGTTATACCTAGATTTGTATCCCAGATCTTTTGCTTCATAAGTCGTACAGCCTTGCCCTTGTCTGAGCCTTAGAAGTCTGTTCATAAAATAAGAACGGTAGTGTCTACATCTAGAGGGTTTTGAGATCAAATCAGCTAAGATAAAGGGTACAAAATTCCAGTTAGATAGTAGGAATAAGTTCAAGAGACCTATTGTACAACATGGTAACTCTAGTAACAATGTGTTATATTATTGAAAATTGCTAAAGCAGTAGGTAAAAGTGTTCTTATCACAAAAAAAGTATGTGTGGTAATGCATTTAATTACCTTGATCTAACCATGCTACACTCTGCACTTATTTCAAAATATCATATAGTGCACCATGATAAATATATACCAAAGAAAGTATGTGAATATGACAGCTGAGAGCCTGGTATGTGGTTGACATGGAATACATTTTAGATAATATTGTTATTTCAATATGTTCCACGTGAGGCAACTACTTAGTTTATGATATGTCACATCTTATCTTGTACTTCCAGGGGTGAGGTGTCATTCTCTCCATTTAACTTCCTTGTCCATGCGTAGTGCTGCATTAATAGTGATTACATACTTCATTTAGCTTCATCTCTAGGAGTCAGTTCTGAATCTCCCATCCCCTTAACCTCTTATATCCAGTCAATTGCAGAATGAATCATTCTTTTTGTGTTTGTTTTCAGAAAGGGAGTTTGGCTGAAGCATTAAGTATGTGGAGGAAGTAAAGTAAAGTCAGGGTGATTAAGTTTAGGCCAGAGGACTAGGGGCCTTTCATGCAAGTTGAAGAGTTGTGGTTGCATGCTGTGGGTACAGGGGAGTTGTAGAAGGGACATCCAGAAACAGGAGAAGTTTGCATCAGAGGGAACATGGACAGACAAAAGCGATAGTGAGTTTGCTGCCAGACAGCTCATCCACTTTCTCTTTGCTGTATAGACACCACCAATCAGTACACTGAGTAAAGCTATTGGCGGTTGAGTAATAGACCAAAGAGCTTAAAGCTGTTTGTGTTTATGTAATTGGCCAAAGAACTTGAAGGAAACCAAAACATGGCACCCCCAAATAATCTTCCTTGGCACATTTTTATATGGATTCAGAGGGGCTGCAGACACAGAAATAGCTCTGAAAAGTTGTACTTTGTGGGAGAGATTTGTATCTGTAGAGCAAATCTACCTTAGTGAAATAAACAGTGATGCGAACAGCAATGAAAACAGGCTCTCTGTGAAGCCCCCTATCTGTTTTATCCAGATCTAGAAAGAACTTAACTCATAGGAAAAGGTGACTGAAAGTATGATGTTTTTAGAGGTCTGACAGGGAAACCTTTTAACACCAGGTACCATCTATTGTCTCTGAGAGCAGCTACTTGAGAGATTCTTATCTTCCTAACAAGACAGCCTTAGCTCACCATGCTTTCCTCCCATGAGCCTTTCATAGCCTGTGATGTCACTTCCCCTGAGAAGCCTTGAACCCCCATTCTTTATGTAATCCCAAGATGGCATAGAAACCTCAGTCCTCTGGCTCTTCCTTGAATCTCATATTTGCAAGACTCCTTTGTCTATGTATACATTAATACATTATGTACCTTTTTTCCCGTTACTCTGTCTATTGTCCACTTATTTCAGCAGATGCAGACTGGAAACTTCGGAGGAAGAAGGAAATTCTTCTTGCCTCTGCAAGCTAAAAGACTAAAGAATATTGCAATGTTTCATTTAGGTATTTCTAAGACACAAGAATTCTTTGGGGAGTAAAAATGCCTAGCCAAAGACAAATGGGGACTTTTGGAAAGCTTTCTCTTTTCCAGAACACTTCTTCTCACACGTGGGTATATACTGAGAGCTCTGAGTGCATTGTACAGGATAGGGCATCGGCCCATTGAGTTTGTTACTGGAGAAAACAAACAGTGACTGGAAATTTGGCAAATTGAATCACATTGATCTATTAAACATTAGAGGTAGGAGAGTATTAAGGATCGTATGGCTCATGCTTCAGTCTTATAGATGGGAGAACAGAAGTCTAGAAGAAGTGACTTGCCCACTATTAAACAGAACCATGTTACGCTTATTAATGTTTTTATTTAAAGTGGTAGGGAAAAAACTTTAAGGCAAACTCTCAGTGAGTATTGGCTTACTTATGATGAAACTTTACCTTCTCTTGCAAATTTTTTGAGTATCAATTATTTGTGTGGCACCATAATACATTTTGAAGATACAGAAATCGAGACGGTAGGAACTCTTTAGACACACAATCACATTACTACGCCTTTATAAATATTGAGTTTGTAGCGTTTCCTTGGAATGAGAGAAAAATATATTCAAACAATGTCAAACTGCCTTCTCTCCATGCAGCTGCCAACTTATGTAAAATATCATATGCAAAGTACCTGCAGGGGGCTTTCTGAAGCAAAGAAAATAATCATTTATGACTATTTGGCTTTGGTGGGTAATCTCTGTAGGGAATCCCAGTGCTGGGAAGCTGGGTTGGGTCAGAAGAAATAGCTATAACTCATGTGTGACCGAACCCAGCTCCCCAAAGAAAGGGTCATTTCTTTCTTAGACCACAGATGACACCAAAGATCAAATAAGCCAACTGAGGGGCTACCTACTATCCAAGGCTTTTTTTTTTTTTTTTTCCTTGCTCAGCCTTTCAGGGGTGAGTGGGCCTCCTTCTCCTACTGGCTTTTCCTGCTACAGTAGTGCCCAGTGTGGAAGAAGAAAGAAAAATGCATCTCAAAGGAACATACGACTTTCTGAGGCAAGAATACACCACAGAGATGCAGGTGCCTTCATCTGACTCTTGCTCCTTACTCCAAAAGCCTTTCCTCCACTCCTACCCCAGAAATCTTGCCAGCCACCTACACTCCACAGCATGGTACCATAGTGGCATCCTTGGCTTTGATTATATTCCAAACTCCTTCTTGGGAAGACATAGGGTAAAGAGTGTTAGAACTTTTCTGGAGACCAGTGTCACTAATCACATCATGAAAACCAGCTCTGGCCACAAAGCCACTGGACAATCCTGAACAAAATGATTTTAAACTTGCCTGTGGTTATAACTTCAAGGGAAGAACCTCATGATAGTTTATTTTACTACATCTGCATTTAGTATTTCTTCGCTCCCTTGATTCATTCAAGAATGATGAACTGAAGTCCTACTGTGTACCAGGCATATCTGGAAAGGGTAGTTTCCTCTCCTTTTATTCATTTTGGAGAACTATGTGCTGTCATGAAGACTAGTTTCTAGGGGCAGAGACAGACAGACAGTGAGAACATTGTCATCTTTCATCAAGTCAAAGATATTGGTGATTGTAAGATGTGCTACTATTTCTGGAGCCACTGAGACAGAAATTTAATGATAAACAAACAAATATGTGTCAGCTAAAGTTGATGCTGTGGTTTCAGTGCTGCCGTGTTCTACCTCCTGTATACACCATGCTGTCTTTTGATCTGCTTGGCTGCCCTGCCCAGAGCAAACACATAGCCCCAAAGCGTGGTGGGGATAATGACTGGAATATGAGGGTTGGTATTTAGTGCTCCAGACCCAAGCCTGCCCTTAGGAGAACCCAAGTCAGGACACATCATCAACTCTAAGATACATCTTGATTTCAAAAATGTGAGTATATGAAAAAAAAATCTTAGAAATGATGAGATATGGTAAATAGTTGTCATTGGTGCTAAGGAGAAAAATTAGCAGGGAAATTTAAACACCATGTCCCAGAGACAGCCTCACTGGTAGATGACTTTCTGGAAAAGACTGGAAGGCAGCAAAGCTTAGGAGTGTTTGTGGGTGGAACATTCCTGGGAAAGGGACAAGCCATGCAAGGGCTCCGAGGGAGGGGTGTGTCTGGTCTCTTCATGGGATGAGGAGGCCAGTGTATCTGAAGAACAGCAAGGAAAGGACAGAAAAATAGAAAATAGAAATATGGAGGTTAGATTTTGCACAGAACTTTCGGTCATTTTAAGGTCTTTGATTTTACTGTGAGTGAGACAGGAAGCCATTGGAGGGATCTGCGCAGAAGGGTCTGAACTGCCTTAGATTTTCACAGGCTGGATCTGCCTGCTGTGTTGCGAAGAGTTTAAAGAGGAGCAAGAGTGGAAGCAGAGAGACCAATTAGGAGGCTACTGCAGATCTAGAGAGAGAGGATGGTGACTTGGACCAGAGCAATAACAGTGAAAGTAGTGAATGGTGGTCAGAACGTAGAAATACGTTGAAGGTAGAGCTGAAAGGATTTTCTCATAAATTGAAAATGGAAAATGAGAGAGAGAGGAGTCAAGGTTGACTGCAAGATCATTGTTTATATCATATTTACCTGTTCCTGTCAAATTAGGTCGTATGAGCCTCCTCCTTCTCCACCTTCTTGGTCTTCCAGAACATTCTGTATTTCTCTGCATCACAGATCACAGAGCGATGTGTCAATTTCCTTATCCATGAAACAGAGATGATATTAATAATGCAGACCTCATGGGGTTTTGTGATTACTAAAATGTATGTGAAGTAGGTATTATATGCTAGATACTTTTCAATGCATGCCTCAATGCTGCTTTAGTAAATGTTCACAATTATTTCTATCATTTTGCTTTATTATTTCTATGTAGACAAATGTTCATATTGGATACCAAGGATGGTGGAGGTGGGCTGTCAGCCATCTGCTCCTGCCAGGGCTCTACCCACCACTTCTGGGCAAAGCACACTCAGCAAGGGAAGAGGAAATATCCAATTAGTTAGAAGCCAAGACAAACATTGGATAATCTTGGACCAGGGGCAGGGATTCTCTGTTGTAAGGGCAAGAGCCCATATTTTTCTCTTTTCTGCTCTTCCTCCCTCTTGTACCCAGTGGAAAGTAAGTGGACCTAGGCAGAGCTTGTTTCCTTGGGCCAAGTCCAGCAAAGGTGCTCTTTTGTTCCTGGTTCCTCGTAAGTGAAAGGGGGAAGGATGCAGGACCCTCTGTGACCCAACCATCTCTCTTTGGCCACCTGGCTCAGATACCACCATTCTGAGAAGTCCTTTGAAAGATGTAATCCAGGCAAACTCTATCAGGAGGTTGTGCGGGACTCTCCAAACAGGGCCCGTCCTGCACACCAACATGCTCCTGCGACTCCCTCTTCTCGGCCTGCGTTACCTCCCTTCTCTCTAGCATCTTTCTAATAAACTTGTCTCACTCTTTTGTGTCCATCCGGAATATGTATAAACTGGAGCACTTTCTCCTTGACACACAGAAGGGACAGGCAATGTCTCTGTTAAGCTTGTTTATTGCCGTTCACCGTGGATGTGTTCTTCACATCCTCACTCATTCTCTGCCTGGATCTTTTGTTTCACTTCTTTAAATGATTGACTTTTTCATCTTAGAAAAGGCAGACCCCATCTGAGGTCCAGATGAGTTTAGCTATGCTTTGCTTCTTAAAAGGGAAAGTGAGGGAGTTCGGAGGCTTTTGAAAATTTCTAGCTGATTGATGGGTAGAGACAAACAACAAAGAAAGGAGCTGGGAAGTGAAATGGCTCTTCCCACTGTAATGGGGCCACAGGGAATTACCCCAGATCGCTGGTGGCAGGAAGTCTAGTAAGGCACCTTGAGTGTTTACTGCTGAAAGAGGCTGCTTCAGATTTGTTGGTCATGCCAAAGAAGCATAGCAAAGGCTGAATGAGTTAGTTATAAGATGTGTGGGGGTGTTTGTTTAAGAGTCCAGCATGAACAAGGCTGTATATTAAGCCTTACTGAGGGGCTTACTTAGATAAGTCAGACACAGCTCCTTGCCCTCTCTCCAGAAATAACTTCCCACCTCAGAGGGGAGATAAGGCAAATCTTTGTGCAGATCCACTCTGAGCATTTCTCTGACCTTCCTCTCATGGGTTATGGTGGTTCTAGGTGTGATGCAGCAGAAGCAGTGTCCTGGCAAGGCGAGCGCTGGGACCCGGGTTCATATTGGATGGGGTGATGCCCACAGGGCTAGAATTAGCCCAGACTGGAGTGAAAGCTGGTGATCACACCTCTCTGATGAGGCCAGTCTAGGGTGGAGTTGTCAGGGGGCCTCTCTGGCCCACAGAGTTCTCACTCACTTTTCTTCCTTGTGCTCCCATCTACATCTCTTTCCTTGCTTTTCCCCAGGTTTTATCTTTTACCAAAACATTCCATCAGCATGGGAGCAGTGGGAGTCCTGAGAGGTAAAGGGCGGAGATGCCTTTGGCTGGAAACCCTTTGTGCCTTTCGCCTGCGATGATCCTTGCTCACAGACCTTTAGTAACCTTTCAGCTGCCCCAAGTGAGTTTCACTACAGTTCTTTTCCTACTTAGATTGACTAGCTCTGTCCCTGCAGGATACCTACTTAACTTCTCTGGACCTTATTTTCTTACACATAAAATAGGGTAGAGGGAAGGCTTGGAATTCATAAGTACTTAGCTCTTTTCCTGCCTTGACATCTTGAGAATTGAAGCCATCTTTTCTATCTTCATGCCTCCAGACATATTGATGTCCAGACATTTTCTATGTTCTGGCAAAAATGGACTGGACAGATGTCATATTCTTCCTTAGAACCCCATTGTAGATTTTCATTTATCTCCCCATTCTGAGAAAATCAAGTAGTTCTACTTCATGTTTAATTAAGATCTCTCTTGTAGGTAATTTTCTTCTGAGTAGATTTCATGAATGTAGAGAACAATAACTAAATGCCTTTTTCATATACAGCATTTATATGCTCACATATACAAGTTAATTTTCTTTTACAACCCTATATTTAGCCCCATTTGGGCCTCATTTCCATTAATTTGCATGTTGATATTCATATTTATGTAGATATATTCCTAGATTCAATGGAAAAGAATATCCTACACAGAAGGTTGAAAATGACAATTTGTTCATAGAGTTTGATCCTAAGATTTAGGAGAAGTTCATTGGGCAGGTTGCCAAATTAAATACCTAACTACTTTTTTCTATACTGCTAAAAGTGGTTATGAATTATATTTACTCATTTGTCTTCTGCCAAAAGGAGAGCAGAGGTAGATGCAGCACATGGGAGATGTCCCCCAGCAAGACAGTCCTGATGAATGAAATAAGGTCTCTAAGAGGTATCAGGCATTTGGGAGGGAATGGCCCACCTGGGTGCCAGAAATGTCAATCCCTTGCCATGTGGATGCCACTCCTAAAATGTATTGTCCCTGGCAGACACCACGTGTCCGCTCTAATGTATGGTTCCCCTTTCTAGAACTTAAACTGAAGGAAGCTAGAGATTCTAATGTTAGGATATCCACAGCTTTCACGATACCTGGGAGTTGGGGCCCCACTGAGTATATATCATGTGCTAAATGATATACTGGTTCTTTACATGCTGTCTTGCTACTTTTGAAAAATTACCCCATTAAACAGATATGATTTTTTCCCAATTTTTAAATAAAAAAACCTGACATTCAGAGATGATAAATGACTTGGTCAGGCTAAGAAATGGCAGACCCAAGTGTTGAAATCAGGAATGTCTGATCTCAAATTTCACTTATATTTCTGCTTAATCAAGCCTCAGTAATTTGAAATGAAGAATACTTGGATGCCTTCTAGGAGAAACATGTTGAATAACCTCTCTGATTATTCTCTTTGGCTAAGCCTCACTCAAGATTAATATTCAAGCAGGTTGTTTTAATTATTTTTCTACTAGAAAACAAAAATTGAGCTAAATATAGCATGTCAATGCTTTATTGGGAGGTGCAATCCCAGGGAAGCAAGGGAAAGGGAAAGTGAGAACTCCGAAGGAGGGAAAGAAAATACAAGGAGATAGGTTACAGAGCTGGCCAGTTTTATAGGAAACACAGCTGCATGATTGGCACAAGGGGCAGCTTCAGACAAGCTAAGTGACAGCACTGCACCTCGGAGCTGTCAGTCCAGACAAGGAGAAAGGGGTGTTTATCTCTCAGCAACTTCCCATCTTCTGTCTTTTACCGGTCCGTAGGGTGTCAGCTCATCTGTACTTCCAGATGGTATTGCCTAACCTCTCTAAGTAGCCGCTGACAAAGCCAGGCCCGTGTCTCATGGTGAGGTCTTTCATCTAAAATCAGAAGAGGCAGGGAGAGTCAAAGCATATGTGGGTCCAGCTGGACTGGACCTGGCTGTTGGGGATACAGTGGCAGGAATGTCAAAGGACATGCTAAAGCCCAGTGTTCTGCCTGGGAAGGATGAAACAGTCAGCAGTGTTAGCACATGAGTTTATAGGGGCTAGTGTCCTATACCTGGGGGGCAGGTGGGCCTCAGGAAATCTGAGGAAGTATATGCAAATCTGCTTTCTAGGCCCTCACTATCTTATGCTATGTGCATCTCACTCTGTGATACTAGAACAACATGCATTTCTTTCATTCTTCAAGGTGGTAGCCCTAGCAATCTCCTCAAAATACTTAATTAGGATTAGCAAACCCAGAGACTGTACCTACCCCCCAGGTTTAGGACACTAGCCCCCGTAAGCTCATGTCTTAACAGCTGATCTTGGAGCCATAGTTGATATTCATCACCTCTCTCTTCTATGATCCTTTCAAGATTTTCCTTATCCCTGGACAGCCTCTTGTCTGTTCTGGGTTGCTTGCCTGGTGACCCAGATGTTCATCCCAGAGAAGTTTAATCCCCTAATTCCTAGTCTTATAACTACCTCAATTGACATTTATGGTAGCCAAGAGTGTCAAAGGACACCCATGGTTCCTATACCCATTTATTCTAATTTATTCTAGTTATTGAGGATGTAGAATCATGTAACAGTCACTGAATTAATGCAGAAATAAATACATTTTTTTTTTTCTGTAAAGGGCATGATACTGATACTAGGTATTTTGAACTTCATGGACCATACCATGTCTGTTGGAGCTACAGAACTCTGCCCTTTTAGTGGTAAAGTAGCCATGGATAATATGCAAATAAACGGACATGGCTGTGTTCCAATATACTTTTATTTACAAAAATAGATTTTAGACCATGCTTGCCATGCAGTTTGTAGTTTGCTGAATCTTGGTTTGGTGACATGATCTGAAAGTCAGTGTTTAAACTCACTATTGCTAGGTTGGAAGGTGTCTTAGTGAGCCTTTAAACTTTAAGCCATGATTCCTCCAGACTGCTTACTTCTGAATAATAAGACACATGGTTAGACCTACAGATTTCATGGTTCTGAACCCATTGTAAGCTTTTTGATGTGCTGCTGGATTCAGTTTGCCAGTACTTTATTGAGGATTTTTGCATTGATGTTCATCAGAGATATTGGTCTAAAATTTTCTTTTCTCATTGTGTCTCTGCCAGGTTTTGGTATCTGGCCTCATAAAATGAGTTAGGGAGGATTCCCTCTTTTTTATTGTTTGGAATAGTTTCAGAAGGAATGGTACCAGCTCCTCTTTGTACCTCTGGTAGAATTCGGCTGTGAATCTGTCTGGTCCTGGGCTGTTTTTGGTTGGTAGGCTATTAATTACTGCCTCAATTTCAGAACTTGTTATTGGTCTCTTCAGGGATTCAACTTCTTCCTGGTTTAGGAAGTGACTCTCTTCATATGAGGCAATATTGTGTTGTATCATATGGATCAGGCCTTTTGTAAGTCCTTAGATAATAGTGCTAGAGGAAGCAATGTAGTCAGGGAAGGACAACTAATGTCTGAAGTACATATCAATTACACTGCCTCCTCATGGTGAAGCATGTTGACATAGTCAGTGTCCCATTCAGCAGCTCACTAGTCACCCTGAGGCATGATGCCAAGTAGATACATTGGTCTCTGCTGAGGACATTGAGCGCCCAGTAGTGCCAATGGCTATCATCCCAGATAAAGAAGACCCATGTTGTTAAGTTTGTATAAATTCTATCTGTACCACCATATACAACATGCTCATGGGTGTAATGCACACACACTGGGGTGGCTGAGAGAAAAGGCTGGCCCTCATCCACAGGTTGGGTTATTCTCTTCCCTTGACTATTCAGTGTCTACTGTGTGGTATAACCTCTGTGGTGAGCATTAATTTGAAACATGAAGATCCACATCTTTGTAGCCAGTCCTATTGATCTGCTTCTATACATCTTACTCAGATTTCCCCCCCAAATTGTCTATTCATGTGTCTACCAAGCTCTTGACCAACTGATAAGTGATTCGCCACTGCCCAGGAGTCAATGTATATCCATATCTCAGTTCACCCCCTCCTGCATGTCAAGTGGACAGCCTTCCAATGGTCACGTATCTGCCTATCTACCTCTCCTATGTAGCTTCTCAGAGCCCCAAAGTGTGGCTTAATGAAGCAGCTAAGTTATTTCTTATCTATCAATTGGTCATAGGAAATATCCCACTTTCTCTTATTAGGTCATGGTGAGATAAAGAAGAGACATCAGCAGCATAAGTACTTGGTATTTTTGTTCATATGCTGTTTCCACTGCCAGAAGCTGATTTTCAAATGGAGAGTATTTCTCTTCTGCAGAGGTGATGGCATTCCTTTAGAATTCTAGGTCTGCACTGTGACTTTCCCAATAAGCTTGTTGAAGACCCCTCACACTATTGTAATCTACTGATATCTGAACACCATGGAATCCACCAGGTCATAAAGCTCATGTCATCAGAGGTTTGCACTGATTTTTGGACCTCCTATAGAGGCCTTTCTAACTCTGGGCCCCAGCGAAAAGTGGAAGCCTTTAAATTAGCCAGTTAATGTTAAGTTCACTCTATGCTCAAGCTATCATTTTTGCTGCAGTTCTATAGCATTTACTCTCTGTCCCATTCTGTGTGGTTTTAACAGTGCATTGTTTGATATTGCCATAACCTAATAAACACTTGAATGAATGTAAGAGTCTTCAGTTCAATTTTAAAGCACTAGAGAATAGCTAACCACCACTCCTCTCCCAGCTCCCAGCTATTGTCCCCACTAGCATTCACAGGGTTCAGATGTCATCTCCTCTTCACTTAGCAAGTTGTTACTCATCTTTTAAGGATCAGGTTGAGTTTAGTTTCTGTGAAAATTCTTACCTACCCTAAAGAAGCTGAAATTCTCTTTTACACACTGGCCCTATTGAATCTTGTTCACTCTGTTACATTATATTATACTTATCTAAGTTCTACCTCTTCTAATTTGTTAACTTTATAGGAGCAGGGATACATCTTAATCATCTTCAATTCCCTAAGGAATTGAGAAGGCTTGAAATAAAGTAGGTGCTTACTGAACATTTGTTAAATATAATAAATGAATGGATTTATGATGTTATGCATTAATTTATGACAATAAAAGTATTTTTGTGTGTGTGTTAAAAACACAAATGAAAAAGTAACATTATCACAATCGGGAGAATCCTACACTATCTCTGTGTAATACTCACTAAATTAAAATGACAAGCCAGGCCATTCATGTCCAGGATATAGTTTGACCCTAACCTCAGAAAATAGAAGTGGGGAGAAAGAGGTGCTATTTGTTTCTAAAATAGTGTTAATTAAATTTACAAAAATTAACAAATAGTGTTAATTAAAAAGAGAGAAAGTAAAAGAGGAATATAACATCACTGGTGTGGCATTATTTCTGAGGCCTCTGTTTTGCTCCATTGGTCTATATATCTGCTTTGGTAACAATGCCATGCTTTTCTGGTTACTGTAGCCTTATAGTATAGTTTGAAGTCAGGTAGCGTGATGCCTCCAGGTTTGATCTTTTTGCTTAGGATTGTCTTGGCTATATGGAATCATTTTTTTTGTTCTATATGAAATTTAAAGTAATTTTTTCTAATTCCGTGAGGAAAGTCAATGGTAGCTTGATGGGGATAGCACTGAATCTATAAATTACTTTGGACAGTATTGCCATTTTTATGATACTGATTCTTCCTATCCATGAGCATAGAATGTTTCTCCATTTGTTTGTGTCCTCTCTTATTTCCTTGAGCAGTGGTTTGTAGTTCTCTTGAAGAGGTCCTTCACATCCCTTGTCAGTTGTATTCCTAGGTATTTTATTCTCTTTGTAGCAGTTGTGAATGGGAGATCACTCATGATTTGGCTCTCTGTCTATTATTGGTTTATAGGAATGCTTGTGATTTTTCACATTGCTTTTTTATCCTGAAACTTTGCTGAAGTTGCTTATCAGCTTAAGGAGATTTTGGGCTGAGACGATGAGGTTTTCTAAATATAAAATCATTTCTTCTGCAAACAGAAACAATTTCACTTCCTCTCTTCCTATTTGAATACCTTTTATTTCTTTCTCTTTCCTGACTGCCCTGGCCAGAACTTCCAACCCTATGTTGAATAGGAGTGGTGAGAGAGGGCATCCTTGTCTTGTACAGGTTTTCAAAGGGACTGCTTCCAGCTTTTGCACATTCTGTGATATTGACTGTGGGTTTGTCATAAATAGCTCTTATTATTTTGAGATACAGTTCATCAATACCTAATTTATTGAGAGTTTTTTAGCATGAAGGGATGTTGAGTTTTATTTTATCAAAGTCCTTTTCTGCATCTATTGAGATAATCATGTGGTTTTTCTCATTGGTTCTGTTTATGTGATGGATTATGTTTATTAATTTGTGTATGTTCAACCAGGGATGAAGCCTACTTGATCACGGTGGATAAGCTTTTTGATGTGCTGCTGGATTCGGTTTGCCGGTATTTTATTGAGGATTTTCACATCAATGTTCATCAGGGATATTGGTCTAAAATTTTCTTTTTTTGCTGTGTCTCTGCCAGGTTTTGGTATCAGGATGATGCTGTCCTCATAAAATGACTTAGGGAGTATTCCGTCTTTTTCTATTGTTTGGAATAGCTTCAGAAGGAATGGTACCAGCTCCTCTTTGTACCTCTAGTAAAACTCGGCTGTGAATTTGTCTGATCCTGGGCTTTTTTGGTTGGTAGGCTATTAATTACTGTCTCAATTTCAAAATGTGTTATTGGTCTATTCAGGGATTTGACTTCTTCCTGGTTTAGCCTTGGGAGGGTGTATGTGTCCAGGAATTTATTCATTTCTTCTAGATTTTCTAGTTTATTTGCATAGAGGTGTTTCTAGTATTCTCTGATGGTAGTTTGTATTTCTGTGGGATCAGTGGTGATATCCCCTTCATCATTTTGTACTGTGTCTATTTGATTCTTCTCTCTTTTCTTCTTTATTATTAGTCTGGATAGCAGTCTATGTACTGGGTTAATCTGAAATAGAGGCAGTAATTAATAGCCTACTGACTAATAGAAAGCTTCTTGTTCTTATGGAAACTGAGTTGTGGGGAAGGGAAGATAGAAGACGGATAGGAAGTAGATAAGAGTTCCTACCTGAGTGTGTTTGTATATCCAGGAAGGCTAATAAAAAAGATTGTGACATCACTAGCATAAAAGATGATGAGACCCTAAGTTAGGAAACATCACTGAATGGAGAAGAGAGTATCCGACAAAACACAAGCTGTGTACATTCACAGGAGCATGGTCCCTGGAATCCGCTTTCCTGGATTATAACTCTGTCCTTGCCATTTATTCATCATGACTGGTGGCAGCTCAGACCACTCCTCTTAGCCTCAGTTTCTTCATCTACACAATGAGCAGGTTAGAGCTGATAATATATAAAGTCTTTTGCCGCAGACACTTCAACTTGTTGACAGTTTTTCCCTGAGCCAAACTTCTCAAATGTTCTTTTGCTAACAAAAACTGCACAGCATAAAACTTAAATGACCAAGAACCTATTAGAAAATTAGTAGTCGCAACCCCAAGGAAATGAAAAGTTTAACAAGAGTGCAGGTAGAGCTGGTGTTTAAATGGGGGAAAAGCATTCACACAGAACCCTTAATTGGTAACTAGGGCAGCCTGAGTTAGGCGGCTAACAAGCTAAACAATTTTGATGACATAAAATTAACACCAGGACACAGCAAAAGCCTGTTTTATTTGCTATTTTATGTGTTATGTGACAATTTAATTAAACTTTGAAGGAATCCAAGCAGTTAATTCCCCAGAGAAATAAACAAAGAATGACATTTAGGCCTGTCTCCCAAGGAGTTAGGCAAGGGAGTACTTTTTCATCTTATAATGCTATAAACCCAGCTTTTACCTTGAAATTAGTAAGTGCTATTAAATTAAATAGCCTCAGTTTTGCCTGCATCCCTTCTCCTTTCTCCTCCCAGGATTGACCTAAAGTCACTTGGGATATCCAGGCGAATATGATAAAGGCAATTTGAGTTGCACCTCAAAATCTGTAGAATGAACTTTCAATATATGCTACATTGCAGGCTCAACCTGGGCACCTCTGCTTTCTTTTTACAAACACTGGTTAAGATGGCATAATGTAACAACAACAGCCACAACTATCACCACACAATATTGGTCAAGAGAAGCTAGGGTATGCTGCAATAACAAAGAACTCCAACATCTTAGTGCTCCAAACAGCAATGGTGTATTTCTCACTCATCGTTCTTCTTGACCCAGGGTTTCCTGGGGATTCTGCTCCATCAGGCCACCTCTTAAGTACCAAGACAGGTGAAACAGCCATGGTCTAGATTATTGTTTGTCTCGGTGGCATGAGAAAAGCAGCAACACTGAAGGAGGTGCCAGTCCTCAAAGCTTCCATCTGAAATTGACATGTTGCAGCTGCATCAGGCACTTCTTATGAAAATCTAATGGACATGTGTCAATTTCACTCACATTTTATTCACTGAAGCCTGTCACATGATCACCTCTAAACAGAAGTGCAGAGAAGTGCAGTTCTTCCATGTGCCTGAAGGGGGGAGAGATGGAAATATTTGGTGAACGGCATTTCCCATGTGCCAATTTGTCCTAAGCGACATATGCATATACTTGCATGTGTACATATATGCACATATGTATATACACATAGACACATCGATTCATTTATATATACATAATAGATATGCACATATGTAATCTGAATAATATAAAAATATTTGTGTAGTAGTTTCAGAGATCTTGGCGTCTGTCATCTTAGTAGGTGCCAGCATTATCCTCTCTTAGCTGTGGGTCCTGGGCATGTAAATGAGCTCTTTGTTTCTCCATTTTTCATTTGTGAAATTGCCTACCTCATGGAGCCAGGATAAATGTATAACACATATGACATTATTTCATAAATGATCAATAAGTGCTAGTTAGAATTATCTGCAAGAAGGCTTAAACACCTTCTCTTAATGAAAACAAACAAATGGAAACAGATCAAAATGAAACTTTCTACTCTGGTCAGAAAAGGTCACACAGTTTTCTTTCGTATAAATAAAGTCAAATTGATTTGCATTAGGCTTTGTGTATATTTTACTTCTACTCTAAGTCTGCTTGATTGTCATATCAACTTTAAGTTCACTCTATGCTCAAGCTATCATTCTTGCTGCAGTTCTATAGTATTTGCTCTCTGTCCCATTCTGTGTGGTTTTAATAGTGCATTGTTTGATATTGTAATAACCTAATAAACACTTGAATGAATGTATGAGTCTCAAGTTCAATTTTAAAGCATTAGAAAATAGCTCAGCAGGCCCAGGGTCATGGGAAAGGAAAGAGGACTATCAATGGAGTGCCTACTATATGCTGAGTAAATATTGTGCTAAGCGTTATAAATACATGATTTCGTTTGATCCTCACAATACTTCACTGAATTATATATGATTGCCTCTTGCTATATAAAGAAACAGGAAACTGATACTCAAGGATCTCAATGAAATAATGAAAACAGCTACTATTTTTTGAGGACCTACAATGGGATGAGCACTTACTGTTCATCAGACAACGTAATCATCACACACAGGTGCGCATATACATACACACAGAAGCATATATCACTCAGCACAGTGCCTACATGTTAGCCACTTAACACATGTGGACAGCTGGGTTGGGAAGGAGTATGAAGATATTTGAACAAGAGGACAAATAGCTGGTACTTATTCAGTAGCATTTCAGGAGCTGAGTGATGTTTGAGCATCGGCAATACAAATTGGCAACTATGTGGGATGAAGGTTGGGGAGGGGAAGAGACTAAAGATAGGGAGATCATTTAAGACAGGAGTTCCCAAACTCCTGGGCTATGGACTTGAAACCCACAGTGTTCATGAAGCCTTCTGTTGAAAATATAGCCTACAGATATTCTGACCATTACTGAGATTTGCTGGAAGTAAGTGAAATTCAGCTAGATCAGAGCAGTTCAGCAACTTAGAAATCATCACAATCAACCTCTCCATTTGACAGATGACAAAGCTGAGTTTCATAGAGGTGATGTGACTTGCCCAAAGCCATACTGATCAGGTTTCTACTGGTCTGTAGCCCATTAGGAACTGGGCTGCACAACAGGAGGTAAGCCATGGGCCAGCAAGTGTAGTTTCATCTGTATTTACAGTGGTTCCCCATCTCAGTCTTGCATTACCGCCTCAGCTCCACCTCCTGTCAGCTCTGCCTCCATTGGAATCTCACAGCAATGGGAACCCTATTGTGATCTACATGTGTGAGAGTTCTAGGTTGCACCCTCCTTATGAGAATCTAATGCCTGATGATCTGTTACTGTGTCCTGTCACCCCTAGAGGGGACTATCTAGTTGCAAGAAAACAAGCTTAGGGTTTCCACTGATTCCACATTATGGTGAGTTGTATAATTATTTCATTATAAATTGAAATATAATAATAGAAATAAAGTGCACAATAAATGTAATGTCTTTGAATCATCCTGAACCCCACTCCCCACGCAGGTCCATGGAAAAATCATCTTCCAAAAAGTGATCCCTGGTGCTAAAAAAGGTTGTGGACCACTGATTCGTAAATCACATTATTGAGACGATTCAAGCAAGTGGCAAGAAGCACCAGAACTGGGGAAGGGGCAGTGGAAACCCAGGCAGGTGGAGGTGAGGCTTCCTAAGAAGTGCTGTAAAGGCAGTGTTGAAAAAACTAAGCACAGAAACAAGTGTGAGGGGCAAGGAGGAGAGAGGCCTCCACAGTCCATCAGCTGGAAAATCTAGGTGCCTAGTAGGACAGTGGTGTCATTTCTGGCAATTGTGAGGCCCAGAGAAAGAGCTATTTTTGGAAGAGACATGAAGAACTGATTTCTAGGTGTGTTGAAATTACAACAAATAATTGAATAGAGCTCCTCAGCAGATAGTGGGCATTGCAGAATCTGAAACTCAGGAGAGGGAATTGGCTAGACCTGGACATTTATGGATAAACAGCAGAGGAGGTTGAAACATAAGGAGTGAGGGGCGACTCTCAAGGTGGAGTGCGTAGATACAGAAGATGAGAGATGGGAGTGCAGCTTTTGGAGGAGCAGAGAGGTTGAGGGCATGGGACCTGGAAATGGCAGAAAGGACATGAGGAGAAGCATTCTGAAAGTTAGAAGGAATACAGGAGGCAGACTATGTAATTTGGACTCAATTAATCAGGCTCTGATGAGGAGGTTTCCATCAGGAAAGGCAGTGCTAGATGTTCTAGATGTTTGGACAGGAGGAGAAAGAGAGTGAGAATATATAGAAACATTCAATACATAGGAACACGGGGCCCAAGTGTACTTGTTTGTTTCAAAACAAGAAAAGCCTGAATATTTCCTAAAACTGATGAGAAAATTTCTAACAAGGGAGACAGTCCAGGCACAGGTGAGAGAGAGATAAATTGATTTCAAGCACCACACCAAGCTTAAAGACTTGCATTAAGGTTACAGGTAGAGGTAACTTTTGTTACCAAAGTTAGCTTTGGTAACTAAAAGGGCCGAGAGAGGGAAGCTGATGAACAGAAACATCTTTAGGAGGAGGCAATGAAAGTTTAAGTTTCTCATCTCAGAGCCTTCATCTGCTGACAGAAGGAAAGATCAAGCATTTTTGCCAATCGTGCTTTCTAAGAGATTGTCATGGACGTTAAAGGAAAATCAATGACCAGGAATGAGAGTGTTATCTATGTATGACACAGGTGCGTGACACCAACGAGGCTCCCATCAGGAAAGGCAGTGGCTAGTGAAGCCACTCTTTCTAGATGTTTGGATGGGGTTAACTTGATAATGACAAGGGATAACTTCATCTACTTTTTAGTTTTAGTGGAGTAATAAGCACGTGACAGCGCTAAGTCCATAGAACCTGAATTGAATTCAGTATCTCACACACGGCCAACATCCAGAAACACTCAAAAAAATGTGCAGTTAATAAATGTTGAATTTTTATATTATTTAAATTTGACTTGTCTCTAATTTTACTGTCTTTACTAACTACCAACTAGATGCTAAATTCTGAAAAATCTCTGTGCTACGATCTTTTATCTACATTATCCTAGACTCTGTAGCTGAACTGAGAGGTTTCCTGAGTTCTCCTGTCATAGGGTTAGTAAGCCTCATATCCAGGATTCAAACCATTTTCATGTCTCCAAAAAGCATATATGTTCTCTCTAGCATGAGGATACTATAGTGTTAATTTTTACGATTAGTGCACTGTCTTATATTGTTAGTACTTAACAACTTCTCTTCAGTGGACTTGAAGCTCTTTTTCAGGTTTGTTTTCACTCTTTCCGTACCCTCACCCCAACTTTAATTTCCTGCATATCTGGCAAGAACTGACCATGAATTTATTACTGGTATTAAGAATCATACTGTGTCAGCATGGGGATCTCTCTCTCAGCTTATCAAAAGAAAACAACCTTTATTTCTAATGCTGAGGAAAGATTGGGATGGTAAAAAGAGAAGTAAGGAAAACTGTGGAGGGAGAAAAGAGGTAAGAATAATAGAGAGATGTGAGGATGCTTGAGAAAGGAGAGAGGGAAAATTAAGGAGTTGGGAAAAGGCCAAGTGCATGGATGGGGAAGAGGAAGATGTGGAAGGGGAGAGAGGAGTGGAGGAGAGGTAAGAAAAGGAGTGGACCAGGGTCAAGGACAAGTGGGAAGGGGAGTGAAGGATTTTCAACTGAGTACAGCAACTTCATTCCCATCACTGTATATTTTTGCTGCTTAGGAACCCAAGCCGACCAGGTCTGTGAAGATAGGAGACAGTCTGTTGGACGCTTAATGATTTATAACAAGTACACAAGAATGCCATTAAAAACTAATTCATCACCAGCAGGCTAAATGATTTGCAAACATCTGCTCTGCAACAGGACCCTCTTGGGAAGAGAATTTCCAAGGGTTGAAAAGTTCTTCTAATGTAGCTATTGCATATGGGAGTTAAGACATAGACACCCGCATTTGGGTCACCAGCTTTCCATCCAAAGTGATTAATTAGAGTGATGCTTAAATGTCTCCTTCTGACCTGCCTTGTTCGTGTGCTGGAACTCTCTCTAAAAGCTGGTTACCCTCCAGAGTGATTGCGGATTAAGACATGGCAGTCCTCTACCCCAGAGGTTCCTTGTCTGAGATGACTAAGTTTCTTAGAAATGGTAGGTGTCCACCTTTAAATCTGCTGACTTGACCTTCTATCAGACAGCAAATCCCAATATGAGTGAATTCTCAGGCTAAATATGTTCACTTTTTCTTGCCTTGAACTTGACAGTGGCTCACATTCTTCTAGAACTGGCTGTGGGTCCCTTCCCCATCCTTCATGCAATTTCAAACAATCCTTAAATTTATCATTCTAGGTAAAAAATCTACAGCAAAGGATATATATATATATATATATGTATGTATACACACACACATATACACACACACACACACACACACACACATATATATATATTGCCCTATATACACTGCGGTTACCTCTGAGTTAAGCTTTGGCCACGTTAGGTAGTTTTCAATATGCTTATGGTTTCCCATCTGTTATGGGTTGAATTGTGTTCCTCAAGAAGATGTACTGAAGTTCTAACCTCCAGTACCTCAGAAGGTGACTTTATTTAGAAATAGGGTTATCGCAGATGTAATTAGTTAAGATGAGGTAATATTGGAGCAGGGTGGGTCTCTAATTTAATACGATTGATACCCTTATAGAAAGAGGAGGAGGAGAGAGACACAAAGGAAGGAGATGGATAGGCCATGATGAAGGCTGACCTTGGAGTGATGATGCATGTACAAGCCAAGGAACACCAGGGATTACCAGTAGATGTCAGAAGCTGGAAGAGACAAGGAAGGATTATTCTGCATGGGATTTAGAAGTGGTATTCATCTGTGAAGACCTTGATTTTGGAATTCTAGCCTCCAGAGCTGTCACGTAATATATTTCTGTTGTTTTAAGCCACCAAGTTTGTGGTGCTTTGATAGGACAGCCCTGGGAAACTGGATCTCTCTCCTTCTTTGCTTTAAGGCACTTTTAACCTCATGGGAGCCTGCTCAACCAAGTACAAGCATACCATGAAAATGTCAGGGAGTGTGAGGGGAACTCCTCAATCATTGAGTGATGAGAGCCAACAGATAGATTTCCCAACCAACCCATCATGTGGTGGGACAATTCTGAAGTGGGCTCCACAGTTCTGAGAGGGTTCCCAGAGGAATTGAGCTCCAGGAAGAAGGTGATGGTAGCATAAACCAAGGTGGTAGCAGTTGAGGTAGGGGGAGTTACTATCAACTGAGATGACTGAGGGGGGGTAGTTTTGCCTGTTAGTTTTTGTTAAGCACAGTTGGATTGGGTAACTTTGTTTCAATATTGTGTAGATTAAAGATTTGTACAAGTTCTTTGCCACTCCTTCCTTCCATCAAGAGCAGTGTAAGCCTCCTCCTGCATGGACTTTGCACTTGGCCTTTGACTTGTTCTGGCCAATGGGACATCAGTAAATTTGACACAAGCAGAGGCTTTACAAATGTGTCTGCATTAGGACTGTCTCTGAGATTGCCATGTAAGAAAACTGGATCACCTAGTGGCAGATGAGAAGCCCAGGAAGGAGAACAAAGATGTCCCAGCTGACAGCCAGGACCAAATGTCAGATACGTGAGTGAAGCCAATTTGAATATTTCAGCTTCTGCTAAACTCTACTGACTAGCCCCTTGAGTAAGCCCAACCACTTAGGTAAACAAAATCAGCAGAAGAACTTCTAAGTCAACCCACAGAATTGCTATATATATTGAGTTGTTTTAAGTCACTACATTTTGATGTGATCTGTTATGCAGAAATACATAATTACACAAATACCCAGCAATCTTGTGGGAGGCTATCACTAGAAACCTCCCTGAGTTTCACACTTTGCAGCCTCTGCCACAGGTAGACGTGGTCCTGCAATTAGCTCATACTTCTGGAATGAAAATCTGTTTTCCTCTTATTTTGAATGGTCTCTGTGTACCCTTCAAGGGTCATCTTTTACCTCATAGTGTTCCTGAAGCCTTCTGTTGAAAATACGGCCTGTAGATATTCTGACGATTACTGAGATTTGCTGTAAGTAAATGAAATTCAGCTAGATCAGAGCAGTTAAGCAGATTAAAAATAGTTACAATCAACCTCTCCATTTTACAGATGACAACACTGAGTCTCATAGAGGTGATATGACTTGCCCAGAGCCATATTGATCAGTCCATGGCAGTACAGTTAAGAGTTTGAGATTGAATCCTGCCCTACTCATTTTTGAGCTGTGTGTCCTTGAGCTAGTTTCTTAAATTCCCTGTGCTTTAGTTTCTTAATTTTTAAAATGATATAAGAACAAGTAACTTTGTTACAGGTTTTTATACTTCATGAGACACTTATAATGCTTAGCACAGTGAATGGCAGATGATGAATGCTTAAAAAAAGTTATTAATAATTTATTGAGTGCCAGGTGCTAGTCTAGGTGCTGGTGGCAGAAAAAAAACAATAAAACAGACAAAGTCCTTACCTCCATGTAGCTTATATTCTAGTAGAAGACATACTATCCATTAAAAAAGCAAACACATATATGATATGATATCAGGTACTATATAAAAGATAAGGACATTGGAAAAATAAGAGTTGGAATAATGAGTATGTTATCTGGATAGGTTGGTTCCAGAAAGTCTCTTTGAGGAGACGACACAGACAGGAATGGTAGGCATTGTCATCATCATCATTGTCATCATTATGATCACCATCCTTCTCCTCCTCATCATCACAGCTGGTATTAACACAGGCTTTTGAAGGCCAAGATGACATTCTTTTAGCAACATCATGCTGCCTCCCAGTGACTGAGTAGAAAGGGAGAATTTACGAGCAAACAAAGAAACAAATGAAACAAGCTAAACGATACAGCTACACTCTCCTCTCTCACACAGAATTCAGGAAAAAGCTGCAAAAGTAGGTCAGTAAATACAAATCCTCTTTTCAGATTATATAAAATATTAATGCTTGGAAAAGTGACCGTTTTGATTCCTCCAGCCATCCAGCATGATGGTAACTTGCGAATGCCACTCTGGATGTTTTTCCTTCCTGGCTGCACATATGTGTGGTCTCTAAGGGCAGAAGTCACTGAAGAACAATCAACCGGGACAGCACAGGGGTT
Organism: Theropithecus gelada; assembly: GCF_003255815.1. Classification (NCBI taxonomy): domain Eukaryota; kingdom Metazoa; phylum Chordata; class Mammalia; order Primates; family Cercopithecidae; genus Theropithecus; species Theropithecus gelada. Next base: position 138,257,645 of record NC_037676.1, read on the forward strand.
ATGCATGCAGGATATGAAACCAGAGAGAATGAAATTTAATCTCAGTTCTACCACTTCCTAGGTGTATGGCTTTGGGCAAGGAAATAAATTGCTGAAATGTGAGCTCCATGAAGGCAGATCCTGCTCACCTGAATGGCACGGTACTCAAACCAGGGGTGATGGTGAATACATCAGTGCTTCAGTGACTGAATTGATTTACCTCATGCCTCCAAAGTTCAATTCACAGCTTTAAAAAATGGGAATAATAATATGCACATCAGGTTTTTGTGAATTAAATGTGACAATCACCATAGAACATTTAGCACAGTGCCTGGCACATAGAAAGCTATCAATAAATGGTAGCTTTATTATTCAATGTTTGTAGAATGAAAGCAATTTTGAGTGAATGAAGACTGCTAGTGGAAGAGCATGAACAGGAGGGCTAAAGCTAAGAAAATCTTTATAAATAAGTATAAAATAAAATGTAGACCATGGTCAAGGTGCCTCAGTCTAAGGTTTTTGAGAAATATTTCTAGAATATTTAGGTGAAAATGGAAGTTCAGACTCAGATGGTATTTAGGGAGCATCACTTGAGTTTCCTTGAGCATGGCAGGAACTGTGCTACCTGTGTCCACATCTAAAATTTCATTAAAAAGATCATAGTAACCCAATTGGATGGGGATCACTATAGTCCGATTTATAAATCTGATAGAGGACAGAGTTGGGGATTGAACCCAGTCTTTAACTTGGAAGATGTGAAGGTGTATTCCTTTCTACAGTAGACCAGTTTCACACCAGTCTTTCAGGATGAATGTCATATCATGGATTTAGCCAGGACCTGTGGTGTCTTCACTCTGTTCTGAGTTCTTCTATTAACAACTTACCCCTTAGGTTTTCTCACTCATCAAGTAGAAAAAAAAAGAGTGATGTTGTCTGCCTGCTGCCCAGAACTCTTCAGAGAACTGTACAAAAATAATAAAGCATTTATAAAGGTAAAGACAAAAACTTAATATTTTTTTTTAAAAGTAGAGTTAATGATGCATGTGTCTTATGATTTTTAAAGAAGTATTGCAAGGCAATGTTTGTAATCACCTTATTCCCCAACTCAAAGCATATTGTGCATACAAATTTAAGGCTTCTTAGCACCTGCCATTCATTTTCAATAAGTTAAATGCTCATGAACAATCAATAAATTTTTATATAGGCTTTGCAATTGCTAGAGGGCATTAGTACCCATTTTCTATTTGTAATTCATAAAATCTTGTGAAATCATTGTAATTATTTCCATGAGCAAGTGAGGAAATCAAGACAGAGAGAGGTAAAACGACTTTACCAAAGTCCCAGGTTAAGCGACCTTCAGGGTTCAGTTACAGCTTTTCCATCTCTTGACATGACAAGTGCCATCTTCACTGTGCTGCCCCATCAGCCTCTGTTAGGTTCAAGAGTCTTAATTAGGATAATTATTGGTAATGTCTTTTTACATGATTTCATTTGCTATATTGTCCCCTAGCATAGATTTTGAATGCAGATATGAGGACCAATGGCTTCTTTTTATTTGTTGAAAAAAATATTTAAGGAAAATAGGCTATAAATTTCTTAAGGGCATGTTGATCTCAATACATAATGAAATTATAGGGCTTTGCAAAGATATGATCGGTAAGTGGACTATGAAGGATTTGGAAAACTTAATCAATGGTGATAGTAACTTAGTTGCTGGGATAATTCTTTGCTTATTGGGAATTAGGAGAAGTTGTTCTGAACACAAAGTAAGAAGTGGGCACTGGAAGATCTTTAGCTTCCCTCACTTTCTCACCCTGCTCTGTGCCCTGGGAAGCTGACTCCAAAGGATGGCTTCAACCTCACTCCCTCTCCCTCCTGCTGAGGTTGGATTTAGCCAATGGAAGCACGCGCAGGAGATGGTAAGGGTGAGGGGATAGAATCTGAGGTCTTTATTCCCCTAGGGTCTAGTTGATAGTGGGGTGTTATTGCTTAAGGCTACCTCTCCTATGGAGTCCTTCCCTACAGCTATAGGTCAGCTATAGCTCTCTTTCTAGGTCCAATAACTACTTTCTCACTGCTTCCCCTTTAGGCCTAACGAGATACCACTCCTGTACCTGTTGTCACTAGTCCAGAATGTTTTATCATTCTTTGCTGGCTTTCCTTAACCCTGACTATACCTTTTTAGTAGTTATGGCATTAAGCATTTCTCCATTCCCCCTGTTGAGCACAGCAGCTGCCTCCTGCTAAGAAAAGTGATGATGATTTACAGGAGATGTGAGACTGCCTTGCCTCAATTATATATGCTTTGACCTCAAAAAGCACCCCCCCACACCCAATTAAGGTGAATGGACAATGTGAATTAGAAGCACATGACAAATAGTAGAGCTTGATCCATTCATTTGAATGCATCCATGATGGACTGAAATGTCTACATGAGGCAAAGCTTTCGTCAACCAGGCTCAGTTAAAATGACAGCAGGAAGAATGTCCACAAGGACTTTAGCTCCCAAGCTGCTCATATCTGTCAGTGACTATCAACTATCTTGGGACCCAGTGCTCTTCAGTCTAAAAGCACAGGAAGTTAGAGGAAATTATAAATAATCCTTGAAAGTAGAAAGGCAGCCAAGGATTTGGTTACATAACAATTGAAAACAGAGTCAGGGATAACATTCATGGCTATTCCTATTTTACAAATCTTTATTTTTTACATATATTCTCGGCTATATATTATTTTATATGTAATAAAATACTTTTTGTTATGATTTCAATAAATATTAGAGAGATTAAAAAAAAAAAACCCATCCGTTAGTTAGCTTCTATAGTGCTTTAGTAATATGTCAACTGGGCCAGGAGGAACTGCGTTTTCCAGAATCCTCTTTGCTGTATGTTTCAGGTAAGGGCCACAAGAGAGATTCTTGTGTGAGATTTGGAGGCAAGTTGATCATTCATTTTAGTTTGCCTGGACAAAACGATTTCCCTGGACATGGGACTATCAGCGCTAAAACCAGGTCAGTCTCAGGCAAACAGGAACTGTTGGTAAACCTGTTGGAGAGTGAAAATGAAGCAGCAGCTCACACAGGTAGTCACTTACCTGCTGGCTCACCTTCATGGCATGGGGCAGTGGTGTGGGACTGTGACTACCTCCTTCTGCTACTCCATCTCCTCCTGCTCCACCTCCTCCTGCTGCTCCACCTCCTCCTGCTGGCTCCTTCAGCTTCTCCAACCCCTGGGCCAGGCATGCCTTTAGTTCCCCGAGAGATGGTGTCCGCCTCTCCTCTGGACACTCACAACATCAAGATCTGCCAGTTCACTCTGCGCGGGTCCTGCACGTCCTTGCTCTGGCCCACTTTACACACACTTTCTCTTCCTGAAGGAACTGCCTGCTCTGTGCAACTCAGGCTTCAAAATTAGATGCCAAAACAGCAGCATTACCAGAACACCATGTCAAATTTTTACAGTAAATCCATCTCTCTCTCTCTCTCTCTCTCTCTCTCTTTCTGTCTAGGCATCATACACATATCTTTGGGTTCTGCTTCTCTGACTGAACCCTGATTCCAGTTTCATTTCCTAAGTTTGAGGAATTCATAAGTTTACTTAGGAAAAAGCCTTACATTTGGGCCCTCGCAACCATAGAACGAGAATCATTTCTCACCTTTTGGCCACTGCAGAGACATGCTTTGGCCTGAAAAGCACTTGTCTACCAGACATTTACAATAACGTCATAGCAGGTGATTCTAGGAGGGTAAAGAGGTAGAATCCAGAATAACTGACTCTGCTGATGAAAATGTGGTGTTTCCAAAATATCTACAGACCTAAATCTTTATTGTGAATAGCAAGATCCCTTAAGAGCTTGCCTGTCTCTGTCTGTGCACTTTATCCCTCACCACTTTTGTTCTCACTTTATGCTCCAGTGACACAGAAGGAATTGCTAGTCCTTCTATGTCTGTGACTAACTCTCTGGGTGATCTTAGGCAACAAGCAAACACCAAACAAAAACCCCTCTAGCCTTGAGTTGCAGTATCTGTTATAAAATAAATCATACAAATCACGTATAACTCAGGCCTTCTGTCTTCTTGTGTTATTTTCTTCTGCCATGACTACCTGCAAAACCCCTTAATGCCTGTGAATTCACCTCCTCTGTTAAGTCCCTTTGATGTTTTCAGGCACATTCGGGGGCAGATTTTTCTAAGCTACCTCAGAGGAATTCCTATTTTTTCTTCTATCATTAGTACTAGTTAACAACAAGAAGAATAATAGTATTAATACAATTATACTATGGAGCTATAATAACTAAAACAGCATGGGACTGGGATAAAAACAGACACAGAGACCAATGGCATCAAATAGAGAATCTAGAAAAAACTCCATACGTCTAAGTAAACCCTTTTCCAACAAAGGTGCCAAGAACATACATTGAAAAAATGGCAGTCTCTTCAATAAATGGTAATGGGAAAACTGGATATCTTTATGCTGAAGAATGAAACTAAATTCTTATCTCACACCATATAAAAAATAAAATCAAAATGGGTTAAACACTTAAATCTAATACCTCAAACTATAAAACTACTAAGAGAAAACACTGAAGAAACTCTCCAGGACATTGGACTTGGTGAAGATTTCTTGAATAATACCCCACAAATACAGGCAGCCAAAGCAAAATGGACAAATGGGATTACAAATTGAAAAGCTTCTGCAAAGCAAAGGAAACAATCAACAAAGTGAAGACACAACTGGCAGAATGGGAAAACGTATTTGCAAACTACACATCTGACAAAAGATAAACAACCAAAATATATGAGGAGCTCAAATAACCCTATAGAAAAAAATGTAATCCAATTAAAAATGGGCATAATACCTGAAGAGACATTTCTCAAAAGAAGCTCTAAAATGGCAAACAGGTATATCAAAAAGTGTTCAACATAATTGATCATCATAGAAATGAAAATCAAATGTACAATGAGATTTTGTCTCACTCCAGTTAAATCAGCTTTTATCCGAAAGACAGGCAATAAGTAAATGCTGATGAGGATATGGAGAAAAGGGAGCCCTCTTACACTGTTATTGGGAATGTAATTAGTACAACACTATGGAGAACAGTTTGTAGGTTCCTGAAAAGACTGAAAATAGAGCTACCATATGATCTAAGAGTTCCACTGCTGGGTATCTACCCAAAAGAAAGGAAATCAGTGTATCAGAAGGATATCTGCATTCTCATGTTTATTGCAGCACTATTCACAATAGCCAAGATTTGGAAGCAAACTAAGTGTCCATCAGCATATGAATGGATAAAGAAAACGTGGTGCATATATACAATGGAGCACTATCCAGCCATTAAAAATAATGAGATTCTGTCATTTGCGACAACATGGATGGAACTGGAAGTCACTATGTTAAGTAAAATTGGCTTATTTTCTGTCCTGGCTTGGACAGAAAGAACAGCTTCACATGCTCTCACTTATTTGTGGAAGTTAAAAATGAAAACAATTGAACTCATGGAAAAAGAGAGTAGAATGATGATTACCAGAAGCTGGGAAGGGTAGTGGGGAGGAAGTGCGGGTGTTTACTGGGTACAAAAAAACAGAATGTATAATATCTAGTATCATGGAAAAAGAGAGTAGAATGATGATTACCAGAAGCTGGGAAGGGTAGTGGGAAGGAAGTGCGGGTGTTTACTGGGTACAAAAAAACAGAATGTATAATATCTAGTATCTAGTATTTGATTGTACCACAAGGCAATCATATTCAATAATAATTTAATTGTACACCTAAAAACAACTAAAAGAGTATAACTGGATTGTTTGTAATACAAAGGATAAATGCTTGATGGGATGGATACCTCATTTACTCTGATGTGTTTATTACGTATATTTTATATTCCTGTATCAAAATATCTCATGTACCCCATATACATGTATGTGTGCATATATCTATATCTATATCCATATCTACTGGGTACCCACAAAAATAATACAAAATTAAAGAGTAAACAAAAAGTCCCAAAATATCTTATGTTCTTCACAAATATATATACTTATTCTGTACCCACAAAAATTGAAGAATAAACAATTTTTTAAAAAGAATAGTAACAATAAGAAAGTAGGACAAGTAATTACTATTTATTTTTAGGAACTGGGATAAACTCCTTACCCATATTATCTCATCCAAATCCCCACAAGTCCTAAGGCATGTAGGGTGGTCACCAACATTTTACAGATAAGGAGTATTGAGGCTCAGAGAAGTTAACTAATGTGTCTAAGGCCTCAGAGGCTAGTAAGTGCATGCCTGGGATTTGAATACATTCTGACTTCAGTGCTCCAGATGACACCTCGGCAATCAATTGTGGGTTATGTTGGTCACACTATATTGTAGTTGTCTGTTTACGTATCTTCACCTCATCTAGTTGGTAAGTTTCTAGAAGGTGAGGCAGGAACATGAATATCTAGTTTTGTTTCTCCAGCCTTTAATATTGTGCTTGGCATGGGTAAGTGCTGAATAAAATTTTGCAGAGAAATACATGGATACAAAGATGGGTGGATAGACAACTGGAAGTGGCCTGAGAGATCTTCTTGTCCCTCTTGATGTGCCCAAGGTAATCCAGCTTGGCAGAGCCGGCCTGAGAAGCCACATTTCTGGCTTCCATTTCTGGGTCTTTGATATCAGAGTGCAGCCTGGCATCCCTCAGCAAAGCAGGAAACACATGAAGTCTGTAGACAACACAACATCTGAAGACTGAAAATTAAAAAAAAAAAAAAAAAAAAAAAGGTGGGGGTGGGTATTCTGGTACTTTTCCATTTCCATTTAATATTTTAAGGCACAAACAATTTCTATTCTTACACATAATGCAAAAATATATGCTGACTTTGATAATTAAGCTACTGCTTTTAGCTGTGTGCTATATAAAAATACAAGAAGAAACACACATGCTGGGATTTTCCATTTTTCCTTCATTGTTGTGTCTTACTGAAACTTGGAAATCAAATTATCTGCCTTTTCTATCAAACAGCAAAACATTTGTCCAATTAATCTCTGCCTTAAATTTTGTTTTTCTTAGTCTAAATCCATGTATTATGCATCATTCAAATCCTGAAAATGCAATAAAAGTAGAGACTAAAGTGTATTTCAACCCCCATTGATCAACATAATGATTCTAAATGTATTGAATATAAAATAAATGTACTAATTTTGCTTACTTTTCATTTTTTACTTACAAATAGAGAAAAGCCACAGTGCCTCAAGGGAACTGAAACTTTGCAGTTTTCTGCACTTGAAACATATAATGAGTTTCAGCCAACAATTCCACACTGCCTGGCTAGGAAAACCACTCAGTCCCTGTCCTCTGTGTCTGGATTTGCAAGTAACCATGTCGGTACCAGGGACCCAGGCCCAGCCAATTAAGTGCTAGTGATAGAAAGCCTGTGTCTCTTGGTTTGCTCCCCAAACATATTATTTTTACCACTATCTTTGATGTTACAGAAAACACCTCATTAACCAACTGTTGGATGGATTGCTGGGCATGCAATTTGTTAGAAAAGAATGCTGTACTTGGAGTTATAACACTTGTGTTCTAGAATTTGCTCTGCTACTAAATAACTGTGTGACATTGAAAAAGTCATTTATTTTTACAGTAACCTCATGTTTGCTCTCACAATAAAAGTGCACAGAGATATTAAAACTTTAGAAAAATAGAGTTTCTTTCTTTTTAAATCAAGGGAACTAGGCTACCCAAGTATTTCTCACACTTTTGGGGTCCACAAATCTACTGGGATTGGGAGACATATTCTTGGGGTCATCGACTATTTTGTGAGAAATTTTAATTTTTTGTTTTTATTTAGATGAATATGGAAAGTTAAAAGTGATAGCTTAGTCATTTCCATGACTAATCACCAACTTCTTCCTATAATTCAGTCCCAGCATTGGCATTTGTATTAACTACCTCAAGTGTAAACCTTAACTGTGAAAGTTTAAATTTTATTGTTATATTTCTCTTAGGGATCCACAAGAGATCTTAAATTTGAGAATCAATGAATTAGTAAGCATGTCTTACTCTAAGGTTTGGTGATTTTCTAAGGTAATTGAGAATGGCTGATTTCATTCATTTATGTTTATCCCATGTTTCATTGCATACCCATAGCAAGCCAGAGACTATTCTAGCCACCAAGGTAACCACAGTGAAGGAGGGTCTACCTAAGTTTCTGGAATCCCACAACTTGCTTGGGGAGATACACCTATCCGTAGAGAGTTATTGGACATGTGATTTTAAATTTAAAACACCCTTAAACTACAATATGATAAATCAATCTGTATACCTAGCATCACTTAGACTGTAATTAACCTTTGGCCCATTCATTCTAAATTCACAGTGATCTATTCAGGGTCTGAGTGACTTGAGCAATTTCCTTATCCACATTCAAAGATTGTCATGAGAATGAAATTAGATATTCTGGGTATAGTGGTCTTGAAAACAATAGGTTTTATACTTCCTTGAAGGCAGGAACAACTTGCAGCCACTATGTTTATTTATTAGGTTATCTTTTTATAAAAGGACTTAAGGTCATTTATAACCAAAGCCATGTACCAATATAGAATTTTAAAAACACGAAAGGAAAAAAGAAGGAGGAGCATTTGTCCAGTCCATTAGTAAATTAGGATATAATGTATTGTAAAGTGCCTTAACCTTGGAGACCTACAACTTGGGTTTAATCCCAGCTTCAGTACTTCCACCTTGATGACTTAAAGCATGCTTCCTCACCTCTCTAAGCCTCAGGGTTTTTTTTGTTTTTTGTTTTTTGTTTTACCTGAAAATTAATCTAAATATTTCTACTTGGGAACCTATGAGGATAAAATGATATATATATATATATATATACACACACACACACACATATATATATATATATAACCTCAAAGAGAGACTTGTTTTCTGGTTTCATCTGTAAAGAGTTTGGAAATTGCCAACCCATTTTAACAATGAGTAAAAAGTTGAACAGAATGAAAATGCAACAACTCAACAACTCTTCTCAGATCTGTAAGACACGTGAGAATACAGGAAAAACCACTTCCCCCAAGATTGGAGGAACAGACTGGTGGATACAGGGAGTCACCACTTACTGGAGCAGAGACTCACGAGCAGAAACCTCAGCAGGAATCAGTGCTGGGGTAGGAAGACCTGGACCTTAACTGATGAATTGCCAGAGGCTCATTGTGGACAAGTCTAAGAGTTAAAATCTCCAAGAGGGCTCAGTCATAGAGGGATTCCACACCTTTGTGAGTTTTTACATCCAGGAACTTTCATAGGTTCTCACGGTAAACATCAGAGAAAAATTCGTTTGTGCTTCCAGCAGAGGGAGAGGAAAAGGAACCATTTGGAAACATGTCAGTGCACTCTGTTCTTAATGAAGCCTGCCCACAGGACAAACTAGTTAACTAGTGCCTACCCTGACCTAGGTGAAGAGAAATACCCAACTCTAACCCACTGTAACCATCTTATCCCTTCTGCGGAGGAGAACATAAGTGAATAGTATTGTTAAGCTCACAGTCTGGAGATATAGGCTCACTAACAGTCTGAGACCTTATCATAGGATTATACACTCCCCTTTCCCCCATACTTTACCACCACTTTACTACAGACCTACTTACAGCAATTCCTTGTACCCAATACAACATGTCCACGTGTAAGGAACAAATTACAAGGCATACTAAAAAGTAAAAGCACAATTTGAAGAGAGACAGTAAGCTTAAAACAGTGATGCATAATATGCAGAAGGCTCTGATTGCTAAAGCAGACAGCATGCAAGAACAAGTGAACAATCTCAGCAGAGAGACAAAACTCCTAAGACGGAAACAAAAGAAATGCTAATGATCAAAAATACTCATGCAAAAATGAAAGATGCCTTTGATTGGCTCATTAATCAACTGGACATAGCTGAGGAAAGAATCTCTCAGCTTGAAAATGTCTCAATAGAAACCTCCAAAATGAAAAAACAGAGAACAAAGACTGAAATAACAAAAACAAAAAACAAAAAACAAAATATCTAAGGAATGTGAGACAACTACAGAAAAGTAGCATCTGAGTAATAGACATGCCAGAAGGAAGAGAAAGACAAGAAGAAACAAAAGAAAAATTATTTGAAAAGTTGATGATTCAGAATTATCCTCAAATAGGTGTCAAACACCAAACCACAGATTCTGGAAGCTCAGAGAGCACCAAGCAGTATCAATGTCAAAAAAAAACCCCTACATATTATTTATAGACATATTTTGAAAACAGAAAAATCAAAGATAAAGTCCGGAAAGGAGCCAGAGAAAAAACATTGTACTTAGAGAGGAAAAAGGATAAGAATTACATCTGGCTTCTCAGAAACTATGCAAGCAAGAAGAGGATGGAGTGAAACATTTAAAGTGTTAAGAGACGAAAGCCGCCAACCAAGAATTAGGTACCCTTTGAATTGATGTTTCAAAAGTGTAAAAGAAATACAGACTTTCTAAGATGAAAATTGAAGACGTTTCTTTCCAGTAGACCTGCTTTGCAAGAAAAAAAAGTTCTTTAGAGAAAAGGAAAATAATATAGGTTACAAACTTGGATCTAGATAAAGAAAAAAGAGCATCAAAAAAAGCATAAGTGAAGGTAAAATAAAAACTGTAATTATTTTTATTCTTAATTGGTCTAACAGAAAATAATTTGTTCAAAATAATAAGTGTACCCATATACACACATATATAGACATGTATGTGTGCTTAGATATAAGTTAAATGAATGACAGCAATGGTCCATGGATGGGAGGAAATAATTAGGATTATTTTGTTATAAGGCACCCACACTTTCCATGAAGAGGTATAGGGCTATTAGAAAGTGAACTAGGATTAGTTGTAAATGTATATCACAAACTCTAAGGCAACCACTAAAACAAGTGAAGAAAAATATAGCTGATGTGCTAAGAAATGAGAGAAAATTGGAATCATATAAAATGCACAATTACAACCACAAAAGGCAGGAAACTGTAGTGCATAACTTTCACAAATAACGTTTGTCTTTTTATTGTTCCTGGCCTTAGAGATTGTACTTTTCTGGGTTGACCCTTTGTATCCTATCTTGCTCATACTCTTCACTCGGATCCATAGACCTCTGCTAGTCCAGAACCCTTCATGGGCTTGCTCCAATCTCTGCTAGATAAGATGAAACACTTAGAATTATGAAGGGGTAAGAATGAATCAGTGAGTGAAGTAATAAATGAATACACATATGAATGTCTTTATTTTACACATGGGAAAATGATGCATCCTTGGTGTTCGTGTCAGACGGTGGTCAGACAAGGATTCAATCCAGAGACTCCAGTACCCTTTCCCCTGGTCCTAGCCTCCTTTCCTTCCCCCAGCCTCCGAGGGTCTCACAGAACTCTGACCTAGAGACTATGCCTGCTCTACTCTCTTGACCGCCAAAACCCTCTCTAAGCATGGAGCGTATCTCTTGCTCACATTGGCTTTGGAATGTGACATATTTCCCCAACTTTCCCACTTCCTTCTCTATCTGCTACTATTTTCAAAACCAAGGTAAGAGATTACTTTTGATGAAAGGCTCTCTGTAATAATCCATATGTGTAAAAATACAAGATCAACGGCATGCTTCCTATCCCTTTAGGAGTGTGGGTAAAAGTTCTTGAATCTCACAGAGTTCTCATCATTGTTGTCCCTGGATGATATTCCTGGCTTTTCCTTTTATGTTTTCTAGAGTTTCCATTGGAATTTTCTTCTCATATGCTAGAATAAATGTATTCATAAGCCTTCTCCCTTCTCTAGGTTGTGGTGAACATTTCTGCCATGACATTTGCTTAGAAGGTAAAATGCTAGCTAAATAGCTGGGCATTTTCTGTGTGCCTGTCTACTTTAGAAATAATTCCATATATTCTTTAAAAAATATAAGCCTAGTAGAGTAAGACTTGATTTAATGCCAATCAGTTTTAGCTGATACATTTCTTTTAACTAATATTTTTGTTTCTTTCTCATAAGCCAGCATGGAGGAGTAAAAAATGTTTGCATAATTATGTGGCAAAGCAAGGCTGAGCCCAAAGGAGATATTTAAACATCCTATTTAGCCCACTCAGTCTCTGACTGTTTGGCTAAGGTAATTCTTAGGCTTATAGACTCTATCCAGGCTTTGCTTGCAGCTTAGAGGAAATTTGGTTGTATGAAGTGTGTGGCCATATGACCTTGTGGTTGTTTAGGAAAGGAGTCATACAATGTCCTCTAGGCTTTACTACCTGTGGTAGACAGAATGCCTCCCCGAATATGTCCATGCTCTAATCCCTGAATCCTGTGAATATGTCACAATACATGACAAAGCGACTTTGCTGTTGTAATCAAGGTTATGCACCACACAGCAGGGAGACTGTTCTGGATTATTTGGGGAAACTCAATCTAATCACATGAGCACCAAAATGCAGAGCATTTTTTCCAGTTGTAATATAAGAGATGTATAAGAAGTCAGAGGAATTCAAAGCCTGAGAAGGACTCAACCCCCACTGCTGGAGTAGGGCACATGGAAGGTATGAGAAGGGATGCAGGCAACTTCTGGGAGCAAAGACTGGCCTTGACTGGCAGCCAGCAGGGAAATGAGGACCTCAGTCCTGAAACCACAAGGAACTGAATTGGGCCAATAACCTGAATAAGATTGGAAGTAGATTGATCATCAGAGTCTCCAGGAAGGGAAACAGCCATGTTGACATGTTGATTTTCACCTTTTGAGACCCTAAGCAGAAGTCTTAGCTCGGCCATGAGGTATCCAGACCTCTAAAGAGCTGTGAAATCATAAGTGGATGTTGTTTTAGACACTGCATTTATGATAATTTGTTATGGCAGTAATAGAAAACCAGCATGCTTTCTTGCAATAGGACAATTTGCTCCAATATCTGCAGGCTACTGTACCAGTTTCCATGTGCCCCCCCCATCCCACTGCCCACATAGAAGCCGGTGATCATGGCTATTTTCTCTTGGCCATGCAAACAATCCTAACCTTCCTTGAGGATATTGAAGGCTCTGCATCAATAGGTAGGAAGTCAGTTCAAGAAAGTACCAAAGAGAAAAAACACCTTTATGTTTCAGAAGATACAGCTCCACAACCCACCTAATTGCCATATGTATATGAGGGGCCAGGAAAAAGTAGTAGCAGGAACATTTAAGAAGAAAATGTGTGTGTGTGTATGTGTGTGTGTGTGTGCATTTCCATGCATGTGTATTTGTGTTGGGACCACAGAAGCCATGCTGGGATGTTAAGGAAAGCTCTCTAATGGAATTGACTTCTAAGATGAGATCTAAATCTTGAGACCTAAAAATAGAGAGCTGGGGAAGAGAATTCCCAGCAGAAAGAATGGCAAGGCAAAGACTGGAAGGGAGAGTGAGACGTGGCTGAGGACTGGAGCAAGGTGGAAGTGACTAGGCACTGAGGGCCGCTAGAGCCTTCAGACTTTATCAGAAGAAGAATACGACACCAGCTGAGCATTTTGTGATTAGAGCGAAGTGATCAGGCGTGTGTTTTAGAACGATTATTCTGATGACAAAGACAGGCTACAGGAGAGAGAGAGTGAGTGAAATGAGGAAGGATCATCATCTTTAGAGGATGTTTAAAGAAGGAGGGTTTGTCTCCAAAAGGTGTTATTACAACTGGGAAAGCTCCATTACTGTCATCATTACGGGTCACTCAGGCCCCATCTTCCTACAGGAGAGGTGGTGTGGGATGAATTGCTTTGGCTAAAGCTCATGTCAAAACTTGAGCAGCAGAAGGTGTTCATTTTGTTTTCTTTTCTCCAAGACAAAGAGAAGGAAAAGCAGAAGAGAAAAACAAGAAAACAGATCTTGAATCGCCCTCCATCTCCTCACCCCAAAGGGATGCTTTTCATTCTTGTAGATTCATTTCTTGGCTTATCCAACTGCCTAAATTAATTGTATGTTCTTACAGTCATACTGTATGCAATTTTCCATCTCACTTTGGGAATACAACATGTTAACTTTTTCATGTTGCTGTAGCACCATTGAAAGATGGTTTCTAATGCCTACCTAATATTCCCCTGGACAGATGCTCAATTGTTTTAATAAATAGTTCTCTTTCTGTTGGACATTATGTTCCTCCCAGAGTTTTTGCTCTTCTTTATAAATAACACCTTCAGGACATAGCATGTACTATTTTGGGGGATGTTTCTTTAGACTAGATTTCTTCCAGTGTTATTCCTGGGTTGCAAACTAGAAATGTTTTTAGCTCCAGATGCCTATTGCTAAATTGCCTAGAAGAGACTTATTGCAAAAGTCATTCTCGTGGTCCATCACTGGGGATCACAGGGGAATCAGGAAAATGGATTAACTGTTACTGAGCACCCACCATCTACCAGGCTTTGTGGTCCTTAGTTCACTGTATGGTTACAAAAACACCCTGAGGTGGTTTTTTTTTGTTTTGTTTTGTTTTGTTTTTTCTGTTTTACTTCATGCAGGAAACTTTAAGTGTTTTAAGTTCTTTAGCTCATGTAATCATCAAAGGAGCTGAATGAAGAAGATGCTCAGTTTTTCCTACAGATTAGGAAAACTGAGGTATCAAGAAATTAAATAACTTCTCAAATCAAGTACTTAAAAAATAGCAGGGCTTACATTTGAACTCGGATCTAGCTGACTTCATAGTCCTCAATCTTCACCACTACACTGCTAAGCAATATATCCTCCCTTCTTGTTTATCATGAGGCTCATATTTGCGGAAGAGTCAAGAGATATCAGCAGTAAAAATATCCTAAAGATTGAAGAGTGGAGGATGTGGTAAGTAAGAGCCCTGAGCACCAGTTACCACTCTTTTTGTCAAGTCACAATTCCTATCTGTTGCCCTGCCTGGATTAATAGATATCAGGGTCACTGTCTGTTGTTTATAAAATCTATCCAAAAAGTAAATTTCGTGGGAGGTCCATACATCTGGACTGGGAACAATTTCAACAGCATCCGTCTGAAAAAGGCCTCCCTGTAAACCCTGGCAGACTGGCTTCTGTGGATTAGTGCAGATGACTGGGCACAAGGACATCTATTAGCGCTGGGAATCTTCAGCCTGAGAGGCTGGTGGAGAGTCATGGTGAGTCTGTGGAGGAAAAGGAACATGAACATTTTTAGCTTGGGGTGGGAACGGTGTGAAAATGGCAAGTGCACATAATTACATTGTGACTGGAGTTTGCACTGAATTCAGGCTTTGGAGGATGCAAAGGGTGCTATGTAATCCATCTGCTGCTGTTTAGCTTGCCAGAAAAAAAGTATGCACAGAAGGCGAGAGAAGGGAAAACCACAGGGACTTGAGATAAATAACCTCCTGTTGCTGTTTTGCCTGATGTCATGACACTCTGGAAAAGACTAAGCTCTTGTCTTAGGAAAATATAGTAAGTTTGTAATGATGAAAGCTTATTTACTTATATATCAGTCTAATTGCTTTGCTTGTATTAAAAGTTTGTCTCTCCAATATACTAGAGAGATAAAATCTTCTTCCTGCTTTAATCCAGTGCACTTCAACAAAGAGATTGAGCATCTATTCAGTCACTTTTGCTATGTGCTGGGGACCTGGGTACAAATACAACTGAGCGATAGGTGCAGTAATTTGAGTATGACCAGGGACCAGAGGGACAATTAACCCTTTCTAGGGCAGGAAAGGAAGAAAGAGATTAAGTAAACTCTCAACAAGGTTACAGAAATAGACTTTGAAGCCTTCACAGAGACTTTCCAGGGAGGCAAGGAGACCACAACATTTCAGGCAGAAGAAATAGCCTACAGGAAGGCATGACTTGTTTGAAAAATTGCAAGCCCTTTGGGGTGTTACAGTCTAAAATGTGAAGCAGTGATAGTGGGAGTCTGGAAAAGACAAGAATGGGCAATGGGAGAGAAGATGGGCTGAGAAGAAGAATGGGAGATGAGTTGTTTTTGCAGGCAAGAGTCATGGTATGACTCTTAAAGAAGCTGTTTGACCACCTAGCACCAACCACCCAGTACTAATAGTGCTGTGACCTAGAAGAAGCACGCACTAATCCGTCAGGTTCAAGCCCAGAGAGATTACTCTCTAGACACTTTGCCGATGCTAGGCAAATTATTTCACCTCTTGGAGCCTCATTTTTTTTTTTTTTTTTTTTTTTTTTTACTAAAATCATTTTTAATATTTCTCCCAGGGTTTTTTGGGGAAGGCAAAAAAAAAAAAAAAAAAAAAATCCAGTGGTATGAAAGAACCCAGTAACATTCCTGGCACGTAAATATTAATATCTTCCCTGGCATTCAGTGGATGCTCAGTAAATTTGAACTGAAAATAATTTCATTAGACAAATAGAAACAAAACCAAGATTATCATGATTATTAATAAATAATGGGAAAATATTATTGAAGAAGAATGTGTGCTATGGAAGGGAAGGGAATGGATGGCAGAGGGAGACAAGGCAGAAGAGTGGTGGGAAAGAGAGAGAAAGAAATGGAAGACACATTTTTCACGGCAAGTAATGTTGATTCAAAACAAAACAGAGCTTTACCTGGACTCTATGCAGAGAAACCTGGTTAATAGAGACCCAGTCGAGCAGGTGTCCTTTGTGAAGCGACCCTCCTGGATGCCAGAGAACCACTCAGAGCCTCTGTCACAGGTTCCTGTGTTCATTCTTTTTCTCTGGCCCCCTGAGTCAGGGAGCAATAATTCTTTCTAAGCTGGGTCCTGAACGTTCAGTTAATTTAGATCTATTGAGTTTACAGGGATTACCTTGCTTCCTTTGTAGTAAATAAAGCCATAAACAGCTGGTGAAATTGATAAATGGCTGCAGGCGAGCCGCGGCATTTAATCAATGACAAAAGCTGTGCATTGGGTACAGTGTAGAAGACAGAAGCCCAGGACCAGGACCACAGTCATAGGGCAGCACAGACAGCAGACTGAAAAGCAGCAGGAGCTTCAGCCAGTACCAGGTTCTACTTGCCCAGTATGGATCGTGGTCTCATGCATTCATTTTCTTTTCATTTGGCTTGGGATAATTATTTGAATTCCTGTTTGGAAAACAGATTACATAGAAGGCATGAAGGGAAATGCAAATAGATAAAATAAAAAAGCCATATTGAACCCCAAATAAATCACAGTAGTTTAATTTTTTCATGTGTGTATCTTGTCACTGTTGGCATATATGTATAGTATGTATGATGTTTGCCTTTTTTTTTTCTTTTTTTTTTTTTGGTTTTATTTGAGACCGAGTCTTGCTCTGTTACCAGGCTGGAGTGCAGTGGCATGATCTCGGTTCACTGCAACCTCCGACTCTCAGGTTGAAGTGATTCTCCTGCCTTAGCCTCCCTAGTAGCTGGGACTACAGGCATGTGCCACCATACCCAGCTAATATTTTTGTATTTTTAGTAGAGATGGGGTTTCACCCTGTTGGCCAGGCTGGTCTTGAACTCCTGACCTCAAGTGATCCACTGGCCCTGGCCTCCCAAAGTGCTATGATTATAGGCGTGAGCCACCATGCCCAGACTATGTTTGCATTTTAATTTTGCTCCCTAACAACTCATTCTCCTCAAGTCATCAGAAAGATTGCCTTAACATGTAAATGTGGTCACACTCTGCACTGCTTATATCCTGCAGGAGCTTATTTGGGGTCTTCAAGAGAAAGTCTCAAATGCTCACCAGGCCCCTGCCTTGCACGGTCGGGCCATCCTCGTGTCTCTGACTTCCTCTTCCGGCAACCTCCAACTTACTAGATTCCTTCCACTTCCAGTTCTCAACCACCCACTGTGTTTTCTCTTCGTGCTCGACTTTAATCTGGCTTTATCCTCTGTCTCAAACATGTTTCACCTATTTATTGCTTGAAGAACACATTCTACATGTGTCAAAGTGTTCTTCCTTGCTCCAATATAAACTAGATTCTTCTAATCAGGTTATATCTGAATATTTATACATTTCTACTTCTGCTTCATTGCAATGATTACAGTTTGGGGATTTTTGTTTCATGACCTTCTTGCCCACAGACTGTAACTTGCTCATAGACTGTAAGTTTCCTGAAAGTGGAGAACATGTATATATTCACCACTGTATATGCAGTTTCTGGCTGAGTGCTCACACCTTTCTTGAATTTTTACTGATGACTGAATTTAACTATAAAGATACCATTTTATGATCTGCCCTTTTCAGTTAACATTACATCATAAACAATGATGTTTTTGATTAGTTGCTCACTATTCCATCAAATAGACATCTTATTGCACTCTGTCATCCCCTTCTAGTTGGGTAATTGAGCATAGTCCAGTGTTGTGGGTTTTTTTTCTTGTGCTTATAAATAATGCTTACTTTACCATGGCTGATACATTTAAAAATTATTTCCAGGAAAATGAATTAAGTTCAATGAAGTATTTTTTTTTCTCAAACAGAAACATAGTTATTAAAGAACTTGTCACAGAGCATACCGAGAATTCCTACTTGGAGGACACACAAGTGAGATCTGAGTGGGGACGGTAAATTTGGGAAAATGGCAGGAGGGACACCAGGTAGAATAACTCTCTCAACCCAGTTTCCTAAATCCAATGAGTTGGGACAAATTCAAACTCTGAATGAATGGTGAAAGCCGCTATAGATATTATATAAATAAAAAGCTTTGACTGTGTTCCAATAAAAGTTTATTTACCAAAACAAAGGCAGGCTGGATGTAGCCTTAGGGCCGTAGTTTGCCAGCCCCTCATCAAGAGAATGAAATTATATGCTATTTGTAAAATTCAATGCCTAGTACATAGAAAACAGCTAATAAAATAATAGCTATCATTGAGATTATGATGATAATCATTATGATTGGCATCTGTCAGTCTATTGAACTTGGCCACCTGCCATTATCCTGAAGCATTTTGGATGCTGACTTCTGTAATAAACTCTAGAGGTTCTTCCAACCAGCAGTTTTGCAGAGATTAATATATCTCTCAATGAAACTTAGTAACTTCCATCTCTTTTGGTATATTCCAATATTATGCAAGAATTCCTAGGATCTTTTGCAATTTTCATCCTTTTCATTTGGACACAGTAGTTTATTTATTATTATTATTATTTATTAAACTTTAAGTTCTAGGGTACATGTGCCCAACGTGCAGGTTTGTTACATATGTATACATGTGCCATGTTGGTGTGCTGCACCCATTAACTCGTCATTTACATTAGGTATATCTCCTAATGCTATCCCTTCCCCTTCCCACCTATGAGTGAGAACATGCGGTGTTTGGTTTTCTGTTCTTGTGATAGTTTGCTGAGAATGATGGTTTCCAGCTTCATCCATGTCCCTACAAAGGACACGAACTCATCCTTTTTTATGGCTGCATAGTATTCCATGGTGTATATGTGCCACGTTTTCTTAATCCAGTCTGTCACTGATGGACATTTGGGTTGATTCCAAGTCTTTGCTATTGGGACACAGTAGTTTAATGCATATCATTACTTCTCATTGGATTCACAATTGATGTGCCACAGTGCTATTAGAGGCATCATCAATAATCACTCTAGCTCAATACCATCTCCTGCTTAAGCCTTCTGATCAGTTGAGATTTGCCCACATATTAGATAACACCCAACAAATGAAGTCTGTGGCTTAGCACTCAGCCTGTGATGACTGCTATATTTTCCATATGCTGCAGTGGAAAATCACTGGCCACATACACCAGGCATTGCAACTCTCAGCACCGTGTAGAAGCAGGTGGGTTGATGCCTACCTTCTGTATCCTTGTGGTCTGGAAGCAGAGAATAACTTGGGCTGATGGGAGAGGACAAGACCACAGTTATATTTAACTACGTATCTAACTCAGCACCCCCAGATAAGGCATATTAAGGGTCATCTGGGGGTAATTTCAAATCCCTCTGTGAAGCACCAAGATATTCTGACTCAGAAAATCTGTTGCCAAAGAAAAGGAGCCTTGGCTCCATCAGCTTCATCTCATGCTCCAGCAACTTCCTTGCACAGGGGCTAAGAAGGTGGCTCCTTAGCGTTTTCCTTTATTCCAGCTCTGCCATCTTCTTACCTTTCTTTTTTCCAACTAGTATTTTTAAAACATTATCCACAGAAAACTGGTGCAAGAGAGAGGAAAGAGGTTGAGGTCTTGATTCTAACCAGTCCTGTGGCCTGGTTAACCAGCTATAGGCCTTTATTTTAAAAAGAATTTGTATTACATGTTTTTAATGTCTACTACTTAATGTTTCGATATACATCTACACACTGAAACAATTAAACATACTCATCGCCTTCCATTGCTACCTTTTTAATTTTTGTGCTAAGAGAACTTAAAAACTGCTCTCTTAGCAAATTTTCAGTATATAATTTTATTTATTTATTTATTTTTTTGAGATGGAGTCTCACTCTGTGGCCCAGGCTGGAGTGCAGTGGTGCGATCTCCACTCACTGCAAGCTCCGCCTCCCGGGTTCACGCCATTCTCCTGCCTCAGCCTCCCGAGTAGCTGGGACTACAGGTGCCCGCCACCATGCCTGGCTAATTTTTTTGTATTTTTAGTAGAGACGGAGTTTCACTGTGTTAGCCAGGATGGTCTCGATCTTCTGACCTCGTGATCCACCCACCTTGGCCTCCCAAAGTGTTGGGATTACAGGCGTGAGCCATGGCTCCTGGCCACAATCTTGTTAATTATAGTTCTCTGGCTGTAGGTTGGCTCTCTAAGGCTATTCATCCAACCAAATTGCACATGTGTACACTTTGGCCAACTTTTCCCCATTCCGCCTTCTCCCTGAGACTGGTGATCACTGTTCTACATTCTGTTTCTATTTATTTGACTTTTTTTTTTTTTCAATTTGGTGTATAAGTGAGATCTTACAGTGCTTTTCTTTCTGTGTCTGACTTATTTCACTGAGTTTAATGTCTTCTGAGTTCATCCATGTTGTCAAAAATGGCAGTATCTCCTCTTTTTTAAGGCTGAATAATATTCCTGTGTGTGTGTGTGTGTGTGTGTGTGTGTGTGTGTGTGTGTATCTCAGAATTCTTTTTTACCTTCATCTGTTGATGGACACATAAGTTATTTTCATATTTTGGTTATTGTGAGTCGTGCTGCAAGGAGTTTGGGAGTGCAGTTATTTCTGTGCAGATGTAGTTCATTTCAATACTTTTGGACCCAGAAGTGAAATTTACTGGATCATATGGTAGTTATATTTTTAGTGTTTTGAGATACCTCTATACTCTTTTCTATAGCCAATTCATTCTTTATATGAGACATTTTCTTTTTTTGTTGTTGTTGACACGGGGTTTCACTCTGTCATCTAGGCTGGAGTACATTGGCATAATCACAGTTCACTGCAGCCTGTAGCTGCTGGGCTCAAGTGATCCTTCTGCTTCAGTCTTCTAAGTAGCTGGGACTATGGGTGCACATCACTATGCCTGGCTAACTTTTTAATTATTTGTAAAGACAGAGTCTCCCTATGTTGCCCAGGCTGGTCTTAAATTCCTGGGCTCAAGTGATCCTCCTGCTTCAACCTCCCAAAGTGCTGAGATTACAGGCATGAGCCACCATACCCAGCTGAGAAAGTTTATTATATAAATAGTTTTAATAAGTTAAATTATTCCAGAAAAGTAAATTGATTAATGCATCGAGTAACATGTTATTTCCTAAGTTCCTGGTATGATCGATCACCTTTGAGTTCTTAAGGCAGCAGTAAGGGGGAGGAAGACAGAAATTAATAGATGGCACCAAACTCCAGCCTTAACTTAGTGTCTGGCATTTAATTATTGGTTAAATGAGTAAGTAAATGGGACCCTACCAAGTACAAGTTCAAATCTGTCTGGTCTTAAAATAAATTCTGATTAAAACAGGAAAGACCTTCATATTGCCTGTGAGGCACTGATCATATGGTAGGTACTGTTCTGAACAAATTAACTTACTTTGCCATAGCTCATTTCCTATCACAAGTTTATTTCTATCATTCTAATTTTACAAATAAGAAAACTGCAACTGAGGCATGTTAAATAACTTCTCAAGGATGCACTACAGGAAATTAGCAGCAGAGTTAAGATGAGACACAGAACTGTCTGACCCGGGGCTGTGGTCTTAGCCACTGTCTGGCAGTGCTGTCCTACTGGCTGGGGGCATGGAGAGTTTACCACACATCCTTCTGTGGGCCTGGTGGCCAGCTTGCCCTGAGGGCATCTGAATACCTTTCCTAAGCCCTGCCATGTGGCCTGGCTCCTGACTTGATTGCTTGAGTTTCTCTGGTCCTCTACTGCATTTGAAATTTTCACTCTGAATTCAGTTAGCTGTCTGAAGTCTTGAAAAATCTGCATTTTGCCTGCTGGTCTTGTCTTTTTGGTCCCAGCTTTTGATCCCTGCATCACCTACCCCTGCAGGTCAGCTACCAAGAGATTGGTCAGCCAGAATTCATGAGCTTGGGAAGGAGCCCACCCCCTCCATCTGTTTCTCTCTTCTGCCCACTTAATCTGATTCCCCTTTCTCGCTCTCAGGGCCATGGTTAGGCCAGAGCCCCATACACTTTGGTGGTCACCTCTATCCTGGACTACTGTCCATCCAACTTAGAGAACATCTCTATAGGAAAGTTGGCCTCCTTGATTGACAATCTCCAATTGCATCCTTCTCTTTCTCTTTCCCAGTTCCTACAA
The DNA here is from genome assembly GCF_003255815.1 of Theropithecus gelada. NCBI lineage: Eukaryota > Metazoa > Chordata > Mammalia > Primates > Cercopithecidae > Theropithecus > Theropithecus gelada. The sequence continues at coordinate 138,280,228 of NC_037676.1, forward strand.
ACTTCACAGCTTCAATTGTCAGAATCATGAGAAAGGTTTTTGTATTTGTTAAAATCACACATCCTGCTAGGGCAGGACACAGTCTTGGAGTTGTTTTGTAGCAGACCACTTACCCTCTCTGAGTCTAATTGTCCCATCTCCAAAATAGGGATGGTACCAGCACCTTTCTCCTTGGGGAGTGGTGAGGATAAGAGGTAGAGTGTAGGAAGATACCTGGTGGTTGCTTAGTAAAAGGTGCCTTCATTGCTGTGGTGGGTGTTGTAAATTGCACTTTCGTAGGGTTTATGCAGTTGTGTGTGGTGGGGTGCTGACCTCTTTTACCCCTTCACTGTAAAGTCAGCCTGGCCCTGCTCACCCACACTTCCAAACTTCCCAAATTCGCAAAGACCCAAAGAAACAGGTCTGATATGCACATAAGTTAATTGAGAACATGAGCGAGATCAAAGGAGACAGAGGTAGTTAGGAAAGAAAAAAGAAAGAGAATTGGGTTCAAAGAGTGGTTGTTAATTACATGCTCTGGATTTATAATGCCAAGAGGGCACATCAACCAGAATACAGAATGAAGGAATAAAATAAATTAACAGAGAAACTCCGCCTTGTGTTGATTCTCTGTAATAGGCCAGAGTCTTTGTGAGTTATGAATAGCAAGTTAAGAAGTCAATTTACTCAGCAATTTAAAGAGTCCTTTTAGAAACCTTTCAAAGAAAAGAGGCAGAGATCGTAGAGGAAAGTGAGAACTATGTCACAAGAAAGAATCACTATTATTCATTCCTGGGGGAAGTCATGCTTTAGAGTGGTGGTTCATTGACAAGCGGGGTTATTATGGACTGGAGGATGGCATAGAACTGAGGAAATGAGATAAATGGAGATCTTAAGACCAGCAATGGAATCTGAGTTCCTCCTTCATTTGCTCTGTGACTTCAATAAGTCCACTAAGCTCTCTGAGCTTCATATTTTTATTCTTTAGGTGAAAGAGAATGCATGCCCCATCAGACCCTGAGGGAATTATGAGGATCAAATGGGAACAAAGATTTTGCAGTGGGTTAAAATCCTTTAGATCTGGGCAGTGATGATGTAGAAGATGATGGTCATCATGATGGTGGTGATGTTGAAAAGGATTCAGGATCAGGCTAACATGAAGTTCAAGCTGACTCCTAGATGTTATAACCTTAAGGACAATACCAGAGCCTATTTATCTACCTCAAATACTATCCCAATGGCTCTCTTAATTGGGTGCTTGGTTATAGCATGTATATAATCCCTGATGGGCAGCATGCTATTTTCCTTTTCATTGAATTGCCATTGTGTTCAACACCCATCAAAAAATCTCTCAATCTATCATTTAATATAATCCACTTCAATTTCCTTTGGGTGAGTGTCAGAGAACAAGGGGAATAGATCTAACACGTGTGGAGCTGTATGCAATGTCAGGAGCTGTACATTCCTCATGCCACCACATCCTTTCAGCAAAACCATGAGATATCTTTTATTAATCAATTTTATAGTTGAGAATACTGGGGCATGTCCAGTGTGATATAATATCAAATAACAGAGTCCCCAGAGTAAAGACCACATCTGTTTAATTCTGTTTGATAAATAAACTATTTCTCTCAGTGTGTTTAACCTTAGCCTCTTCAGATGAGCTACATTTTAAGCTTTTCATAGACAAGTAATCCTGGCTTTTGAAAGATTTTATTTGAAAGCTCAAAGCTACAGCTTGGCCGGGCGCGGTGGCTCACGCCTGTAATTCCAGCACTTTGGGAGGCCGAGGCGGGCGGATCACGAGGTCAGGAGATCGAGACCATCCTGGCTAACATGGTGAAACCCCGTCTCTACTAAAAATGCAAAAAATTAGCCGGGCGAAGCGGCGGGCGCCTGTAGTCCCAGCTACTCGGGAGGCTGAGGCAGGAGAATGGCGTGAACCCGGGAGGCGGAGCTTGCAGTGAGCCGAGATTGCGCCACTGCACTCCAGCCTGGGCGACTAAGCGAGACTCTGTCTCAAAAAAAAAAAAAAAAAAAAAAAAAAAAAAAAAAAAAAAAAAAAAAAAGCTACAGCTTGAGTCTTCAGAAAAAATAAAAAGTTTTAGTCTATGCTGAAGGTGTATTTATTACAGTGTACCATTAGCGTCACCCTCCTCCCCTTGCCCCAAACTAACAACCAGTGCTAGTGAGAAGTTCCCAAGTTAACTAAATGAAATGTCACTTTGATTGACAGATGCTGGTGCTATGTTCATAGGTTTGCTTTGTCTCCAGCACCCCACTGGTCAACAGGAACAAGGGAGCTATTTTAAGAATTATTAGCTGTGTTTGAGCTGTGCTGTCTGCCAAAAGAAGAAATGGCTTTTGGATGCAGATTTTATCTTGGATGTAATGTGGAGAGACACTGTTGACACCTCCCTCTGATAAAGGTAGCTACCATAGGGCTTCCAATCCCAACAGTACAAGCCTCTTGGAAAAGTCATGACTTAAATGTGATTTTCAATTTCTGAAAACACCGATGAGGTAAAACAAAGCTTTCCACAGAGAAGAAAGAAGATTCTAAAAGGCAATGACTGATAAGGAAGGCCAAATGCAATGCTTCTCCAAATACGCAGACATTCTATGGGGGAAACCAATAGGTTTCATATGCAATGGGGTCTCTACATACTCATAAGTGTGATTAAATTCTTATTTCAATAACGTTAAACACTTACAATATTGCAGGACTTCTCAGAGTCTTCCTAAATTGATGAGATCATTCCTCATTTCCCATCCCCATCACCGGCACTCCTCTTTCCAGAATGTCCCTGCTGTAGTGTTCAGTGAGACATAATTGAGAAGTTCTGGGATTGTATCAGCAGATGAGCTCAGCAGGTGCTACAGATGTGTTCTTGGGGTTCAGGCGCTTCTCAGAGGAGGTGGTTAGCTGTACCATTTGTTATTTTAAATAGAGATCTGTTTAGGAAAGAAAATGTCTTATTTATGTGCCTAGATTATGTGCCTTTTTTTTTTTTTTAACTTTTACTTAGTGATTCCTATAGTTAGCCTTAGATACTTTGCCCCATAACCTTGGAGAGTGCACACACACATTCACACACACACACGCACAGACTGTATCCCCTGGACATGTTCTTTAATTTTCTTTCTAAGAACATTTAGTAAGCAACTGTGTGACAGATCTCTGATAAGGGCTTTGAATTTGAAAAAAACAAAAAACAAAAAACAAATAATTACTAACTTTAAGGAGCTCAGGATTTGGTGTGTGTGTAGTGTTGCAAAATAGAAATGAACAAAGTAACCCAGTTAGTTACAAAATACTATGATTAAGTGTCATGAGCAGAATAAGGGTAAAGACTTAGAAACGTTGTACAACCTGTCTTAGATGAGGGCATTCTAGAGATGAGAAACTGACTTCGCTTGGTAAATTGAAAAAAAAAAATAGAAACTATAAAATATTTCCATTCAAATAAATTTTTAGATCAATGTAATGATCACATTCCTGACAGTTTATGCAGTTATAAATAATGAGATTTTCCCGACAGAGTTCTGAAGATTTCGTGCTTCCCTTCACACCTTCTTGGCTTAGGTTTTGCATCTTAGGCCACGTAATTAAATTACTTGTATGCATGCTTAACTGAATCTGTTGGAATAAACCAAAATGCAGGCAATTATTGATTTCTTTATAAAACATAAGCATTTTAATTGCTGTGTAAGTTGTTAATAATCTGTAACTATTAGTGTGTTGAAGAACGAATCAATGAAGAGTAAGGTTTAGACAGTCATCATATCTAAGTAGAAATACGTTCTTTCCTTTCCTAAATATCACCATTATCAATCAGAGTTTGAGGTTGTTATCACCTTATTGCTAAGGTTTTAGCTAATTTCAGCCTGTCTCATTTTTCTAGTGATACACTTCTGAATTGTGCCTATGCTAAGAATTTCCAGAGCTGACTTTTCCTGTAAAAACTAAATGAATGCAGAGACATTTGAATTGGAGATAATGCTGTGGTGTTTACACGGAAATGTGAATGAATCCCACTTAGACAAACTTGAAAAGAAGAGTTCTTACCATATTTTGTTTCCCAATTTGGAAGCAATTCTCAGAGGAGAGAAGGGGATTTATCAGTAATATTGGGAAAGAATGATGAGTTATGTTAAAATAAGAGTGTTATAAAAATAAAGTTCTCCAGGATAGTAGATGGAGGCTGTTCACAGTGCTTAGTAGGGGCCCAGTAATACATTCTCAACAACTGAGGATAGGTCGAATTCATAGTTCTTTAATGATTACAATGGACGGTATGCCTTCTCTGTTATTTCGTAAAGACTTTCGCAGAGATCAGCTCTCTTGCTTCCCTGGTGTTTTGCAGTTTGAGAAAGTGTCAGTGGAGAGCTGGGTGCATCACTGGCCTCTCTGGCATCACCTAGCCGTCTCCAGGCATTTCAAGACATAGGGGATCATTTAAATAGTTCCTGTAAACATGATCAGAACTGTGTCATAGCTACACTCAGACCCTTTCTCTTTTCAGATCAGCTTTAATTACCTAACTGGTGCTACGAGGAAACCCAGTCTCTTGTTTATCCTCTCATTGCCACACGGCTTTATTCTCTGGCTTGGATCCCCTTAGTGTCTTCATCCATACTGGGAGATTGCTATGCCAATGACCCCCGATTTGTTCACACCTCTTGGGGTCCATGCCCTTGAAAAGTTTCTACCACACTACCACTGAGCTTGGCCACACAACATTTTGGGCAATGGGATAAGAGCAAACATGAACGACAGTTCCCAATTTAGCCTCTGCCTCTGGACTCACATTCTTATGTACACACCTGGAGTCACCCACATCGGACAGCTGCTTTTGCTCCATCCCTCATTTGTCCCCAGCCTTAGGTAACTTCTTGGACTTTTGTCTCTCAGCTTCATCCAGTCTGGCCCATCCAGCTGCTGTACTAGCCCTGGCTCCAACCCCAAAGAACTGTGGTTGCCTTTGCCACATGCTGCTGACGATATCTAATAGCAAAGCTGCCACAATGTGCTGCAGGGATGCCACTGGGAAACAGCTCCTGGACTGGTTGGTAACAGAGCTTGAGGCACAGAGAGACCTCCACAGATGCTGAGTCCATCGTGTGTCTGGTGATGAGCAGTGTAAGGAATTGAGAGAAGAAACAGGAGAGGGATAAAACAAAAATAAAAGAAACCTCCTTTCTCTGCTTGGTCAGAGACCCTTGAACTAAGAACCACAGGTTCTAGAATGAAGGAGAAAGGCCAGCACACTGCTCAGTCAGGCCTGGCCACTGATGGGCTCACAGATGCAAAAAGGAACAGGCTTAGGTGAGCCACAGCCGGCGCTGGAGACCCTGTGGTATCTAGACCCACTGCATGTGAAGGCATCCTGCATATTCAGGAGCCATAAATTGGGTCAAACCCTCACAAGTGCTGAAATTTTGTGGCCCAGGGAGGGTACAGTTTCCCAGTGTCAAACATCAACTAATGAGTTAGTGCTGCTTAATGTTAATTAAACATATTAGTATGGTTCAACTGTACGAGAATGTATGTGACTTTTCAGACATTTCTCAGAAGGGCTGAGAGAGGGAAAGACTCCAGCTCTAAACATTTCCACAAAGGTAATTACAAGTAGAAATCCAGGCAAGATGTACAGATGCAAGTGTTTTACAAGCAACTTCATTTTTTGGTCTGCACTCATTGTGTTTTATTTTGTTTCATGTCGCTCCACATTCTGGGCTACTCAGAGGGAAATGCCCATCAGGTTTATGATTTTGATTTGAGTATTCACCGTGCCATTTTATAGTATGTGTCACTGAAGAGGCTGCTGCAGCATTTGAGCCTTGGTTTTCTCAGAAAAGGAGGAACAGAATTATCTCATAAGGGACTTGAAGATTGAAGTAGACTCTAAAATAAAAGGAACGACACAGTGCCTAGTACAGTAGGAGATACCAACAAAAATCTCCCTGTAACTAATATCATCACTTTGAGAATTTTAAAGCAGCTTGTCATTTACTCATAATTTTCAGAAGACAATAATAAGGAAAGCAGAATTCTGACCTACCCGCCAGCCACAAAGCACTCCTCACCCCAGAAATCTAGTTGTACTCCTGCCATATGGTTTAATTCTTTCTCCTTTCTCTTGAGTACAAGAGCTGAGATGATCAATCACATTCACCCATGACAGAGCTGAGTGGAAGCAGTTGGAGATGAATGGCTGAAGAACATAAAGAATAATGACATTAACATATACATATATGAGGAACACTTTAAAATTGCTTTCAGCAGAAAGGAGAGAGACAGAAAAAAAATTCAAATCCTCCTGTTGAAAATTGTAAAACATGCTGACTCTTTAGTAGCAGAAGAATAGTACCCCAGGCTGATGCTATTCATAATGAATTATATGGTGGTGATTTATTCATACCAAAGTTTTAAGAAAGTTGCCAGATTGATGAAAAATGCATAGGTATGCACTTTAGTCTGACGCCAGACAGAAGATGGAGAAGAAAGAGCCAAATTGGAAAGGGAGGGAGATGGAAGCACCAACAGGAAGTCTATGGGGTAGTAGCATAAGAAAGGACCAACGTTTTATAACAAAAGCTACACAAATAACACAAGCTACCTGTTCATTTGAATTTCCCTAATCATCCATTCCTGAGATCATCATGGGCTGTAACTTTCAAGACAGAGCTAAGATACAATGAGGACAGACACAATGATGAGCTGAGAAGGGCACAGGCTCTGGATTCAAGCTGACCTAATTCAAACTCCAGTTCCGTTAGTTCCCAAAGATGTGGCTTTAGGAAGCTACCTACTTTCTCAGACTCCAGTTTCCCTGTCTCTACAATATTGAGCCTAATGGTATTCATGAGACTGAATGAAAATTGAATCAGAACAGTTAAAACAAACTTGAACTGGAAACTTAAACAACATAAGTAAAACGCAAACAGGGGACTTTAAGAATCCAAGCAGCCATAAAGAATTCTGAGGTCAAAATCAACCAAGAGTTGATCCGGAAGGCAGACACAGAAACCACAAAAGCTGTAGGAGAGGACTTGTGGTTAAACAGAACTCACATTTTATGGTATAGCTATCTCTTGCTCTCTGTCTTCTAGAGAAGGATTTATGTATATATACTTGTATGTATTTACATAGTGAAAAATTAAGACATGTAATTAGCCAATGCTTTAAACAGTACAAAATAGTGAATCAAATATTCCTTTCCACCCTCTCTTACCTCAGACCCTTGTTTCTCACCCAAGTCAAACACTGTTGGCAATTTCTTATGTATTTTTAAACCCATGTATGAGAATATAGAGATGTAGATGAGCTGTAGATATATTATAGATGGATGTGGAGATATAGGTGTGGGTGCAAAGGTGTATGCAGATTTACGTGAGATGCAGATGAGATGTAGACATGTGTGTAGATAAGGATTCAGATGTAGATGTAGATGATAGATAGATGTCTGTGTGTACACAGATTCAGGTGTGGAAGTAGGTGGGATATAGATGCATATGTAGATAAAGATTCAGGTGGCCGGGCATGGTGGCTCATGCCTATAATCCCAACACTTTGGGAGGCTGAGGCAGGTGAATCATGAGGTCAGGAGGCTGAGACCAGTCTGACGAACATAGGGAAGCCCTATCTCTACTAAAAACACAAAAATTAGCTGGACATGGTGGTGAGCGCCTGTAATCCCAGCTACTCAGGAGGCTGAGGCAGGAGAATTGCTTGAACCTGGGAGGCGGAGATTGCAGTGAGCGGAGATCACACCACTGCATTCTAGCCTGGGCAACAGAGTGAGACTCTGTCTCAAAAAAAAAAAAAAAAAAAAGATTCAGGTGCAGATGTAGGTGAGATATGAATGCATGTGTAGGTATAGTTGCAAATCTAAGTGTACAAGTAGATATTGGTGTAGATGTAGTTGTAGATGGTGAAACATGAATGTATATGTAGATACAGGTATAGCTGTATATGTGAGAGATAGATGCAGGTGTTGCTGTAGACATAATTACACATGTAGATGTGAATGCATATGTAGATGAGATATGACTAAAAGCATGGATGTAGGAATAAATGCAGCTTTAAGTCTAGATACAGATGTACCTGTGGGTTGAAATGTAGCTATAGATTTAGCTGGGGGTTTAAGTGGAGAAATAGGCATAGATACAAATGCAACTCTAGGTTTAGGTGCAGATATAGGTGTAAGTATGGCTATTTCATCACTGCCATCCCTTTCTATGTACAGTTTGTAGTATACTGTACTCACTTTTCTATAGGTTGACCTGTCTCCTTTTATCTTTGGTATTGTTCCACAGCAGCCCATAGAGATGAACTTTATACTTTCTAAGCACTCACTGTTCTCCAAGTATATGAACCATCATGAGTTTTCCTAATCCCCTATTGAAGGACATTTCAGTTATGTCTAATTGTTGCTTTCACAGACAAAGCCACAGTGATTTATTTTGTGTGTGTGTGTGTGTGTGTGTGTGCATGCTTGCATTTTTGAAGTATGTGACCATCAAGAAATTTGATGAAGTGGAATTTTTGGGTCAAATGGTGCAAGCATTAGCACTTTCACAGATATTGCCAAAATGTAGGGCTCCAAATCCCAGATGAATGGTTTAATTAACTTGAAAGGCACAGTACTCCAACCCTAACACCTGACAATAGTCATTGCAAATAAGCCTAGATTACCCTTTATTTTTGCAAATATCAAGCTTCATTTGTCTATTTCTACAACAAGTAAATGCTTGATCACCTGAGAACTATCTGACTACAATCATCATTGAGCTATACATTATTTATTGCATTTTATAAGGAAAGAAACTCCTCTATTATTTTTAGTCCTTTAATATGTTGGCTTTGTCTATATCACATTCTAGAGATTTATAATTCAAAAATAATGTTAGTTTAATCTCAGATGCAATGCTTTTATGAAAAATGCAGATATTAAATAATCAAAATGATAATTACATGTGGCAAATATTGACAGAAATAACCACCTAGGTAAATAGACATTTTTCACTAATTCTTAAAATGTGTCAGTGATACTTGGATTGAATACTTGTTTTATACAAAATAAAATGCTCCATTCTAAATATATTTTTGGACTCAAATTCCTTTCACTGTTAGGATATAGCTTGTGGATTTTTAGGTCAAATTAAATATAAAGTTAAGCAATGGAAAGTTCTTTAGGAAATAATTTAGCCCATTTCCTATGATCAAAGAAAGCTAGGGCACCAGGGAGGTTACATGGCTCATTGAACTCATGTTGTGTAACCTCAGTTTACCTTGGTTGAATGCCACCTTACATTGTAAGAAGTTTTGTATGTGTTTTTAAATTTATACCTCACTTTGAGATGTTGTTTTTCACATTTTAAGGGGCTTAGAAAGATTAAACAGCCACAAGACAGTGATTCTCAAAGTGTGCTCTTACCACTGGCCTCAGCGGCAGCACGTTGGGACTTGTTAGAAATGCACATGTCCAGTCCCTGCCCTAGGCATAAGGAATCAGAAATTCTGGGGCAGAGCACTGTAATCCATGACTTGAGAAGTCCTCCAGGTGATCCTCCTCACAATGAATCTGGATAGCCACTTCTCTAAAGCTTCCACAGAAAGATTTGGGTAAATGTTGGTCTCTTGCTTCCAACCCAGCACTTCTTAAACAAAGCCCTTGGAGACGCAGAGTTATCTGGGATGGGAATTTCAGCTTAGGGAGTCGTTTCTGTCTTTCCTTCTTTCACTTCTTGCAATGGCACTGTTCTTTGTCTGGGCGACCATCCTGATATTTTCTGTTTTCCATTTTCCAAATATGAGAAGATGAAGCAGAAGAAAAAATAGCTACAGAAGTATGCCTATATTTTGTGTATTTATATAGTGGGTATATTTTTATCCAGTTCAAAGTATCTAAATTTTTACTCAATTATTTTAAAAAAACAACAACCAAAAAGTATTTTATACCCTACACCCTTTTTAACAGACAGTTTAGAGTTAGTTAAAAGTTAAAAATGACTCTGTAGCAACAATGACAAGTTTTTGGCTATATTTACAAATCTCCTTTGACAAAAATATTCCTAGACACTGTTTGTTAATGTTCTAAAACATAAGTTTAAATAAGGTATTTGGACATAGATTAGAGCAGGTTTATTCACAAAAGCAAATGACACAAAAACAAATGACATCGGGAAATGTATTCAACTCACTTTGATATTCTAGGTATAAGAGGACTGTAAAATGGAGAGGACTTCTGCTGCAGACAGGAGTTCTTCTTACACTTCCCACCATATACATTTGGAGATGAAAAAAAGTGAATAGAACCATGCAGAGATGTCCATGCCCATCCTTTGCATATGCTGCTCAATGACTTCCTTCAGTGGATAAAATGCAAGCTCTTGGTGTGACATAGGAGGCTTCACATGGAGGCAGGAATTCCCTTCCTGCCCTGCCAGTAGAAAAAACTCCCTCTTCCCTGTAAGCCTGAGATCAATAATCTGACTGCTTTCTCCTGTTCCCAAATAATCAAAGTTAGGCACATCTAATCACCTCATCAGCAGTCTAGCATGACACTGCAATCCAAAATGAAATTGTCCTCCTACCCACTACTTTCTCTCTTACTTAATATGAATATTTTGGCCAAAGAGGCATGTCTGAATCATCATTGAATCCTCAGACCTTCCTGAAGATACGTTGCGTGGCAATATGCCCAGAATCTGTTTGTTGACTGTAGAAGGAGATTCTTGAGTATGGAATGTGGAGAATACAGTCGGTAGTTGTACCAAATGCTTGATTACTAGTCTCAAGATGATCTCTCTAACTGTTTTGTTCCTGAGGGCCTATAGCACATCATCAATAGAATGGGAAGTGATACCAAAAGTTATTCAATTAAAATATTTTTTATTTTCTATTTTTTTCTCATTAACTGATCCAATCCATTTGGAAGCTCTTTACAGAGAAAAATTAGAAAACACAATTCCTATTAGTGTATTATCTCAGTTTGTTCTGTTAGTTACTTGGTTGAGGCTTTTCATGGTGGAAAGCAGAACTCTAAGAGGGACACTGGCAGTGAAGAACTGCTTTTGAGATGGCTCAGGACACAACTCATGAAAAATACTTGGAATAAGATGGGAACAGGGAATCTTTAATTTTCATTCAATTCAAATCAATTAGCAAAGATTATAGAGTTTTAAAAGTTTAACACAAAGATTATAAGCACATACACAGGTTGATAAAGTTGATAAGCACACACACACAAACACACAAACACGCACACAAACACACACACACACACATTCTATACAAATATGAGCCATCACACCTAACTGGATATACTAACAATGCAGAGTGCACATGGTTTGCATATATTACATGACAAATAAACCACCAATATACTGCCCACCACAGACATCTCCCACATGACTCATTATCTAGAGCACACCTCCCCATCACACACAGAATTGGTCTCCATTCACATTGTGCACCCAAAATGACAAGTGTACTTCACACACCCATATCACACACAGCATATCTACTTGTCCATACACAGAACTTTCCCACATGACTCACATCATGTGTGCACAGATATTGCTCATATATAACAATATATAAGCATTTACACACTACAAACAGATGAGCCCTGAAAGTTTTATTGTAACCACATATCTCACACACATTTGTATTCCGCCCCCACCCAAACATTCCATTTCCTGTATAGTTAGTCTCCTGTCCTTCACACGCTATACAGACAGATTATGATATGTGTCTCATGTCCCATTTCTCAGCTATAACACACACCCTCATTTATACTCATAAACACACATACACATGTTCACCTGTAATGATGCTACTGGCAGGTTAATCACATATAAAACACCCCCTTGATAACAAGCAAGGCTGATGGGCATTTGAAAAAGATGGTTTTGAACAGCCATGTGCTTGGCACCAGATGTATGAGATATCTGTATATGTCTGGCTGAAGCTTCTTTCCTGCAGCAGGTTCTCTGCTGATAGAAGTTCATAAGAGGATAGAGAGAACACATTGCAATAGTCATCTTTGTTGCTATCATGACCATCACTCTCCTTCATTGTGCATTATAATTCACTGAATATGTCAAAAGAATTATGCTAATTTTGATAACATGTATTCCAGGTGGGGACATTGAAGGTCTGAGAGGTAGTGCAAAACTTTTGTAGTGTGACACAGTCGGGATGGGTCAGAGTTGGGGCAAAGATGACAATCTGTTTTTTAGTCTCAGTAGACCAGTGATTCTCAACTGGGAAAGGCTGTGATTTGCTGCTCAGAAGGCATTTGGCAATGTCTGAAGACAAATTTTGTTGGTTGTCACAACTTGTGACAGGGTAATTGCTACTGGCATTTAGTGAGTAGAAGTCACAGATAATTTTATACATCCTACAACACACAGAACAGCTCTTATAACAACAACAAAAAATAATCTGGCCCCAAATGTCAATAGTGCTGAGATGGAGAAGCCCTGAGCTTGACCCCTGGGGCTTCCTGACAGTGGCACGAGGAGCTGGGGGTCTTCCTGGCCTGGCATGGGCATGCCTTTCAGGGGAAGATGGGGAATGGGGTGGTTTGCTCTTCTCTCTTCTTAGTGGGCCATCTGGACATACACCCTGGCTGAATTTAAAAGGCAGCAATAAGGTAGAGGCGTAAATGGCTTCTCCCTGTTGACGTTATTTCCACACATACTATCCAGAAGCCATTCCTCTAAGAAACGGGAATTTCATTAGAACAGAAGGACGGAAACCCTTGAACATGAGCTCTTGATGAGCTGATGAGTGATTACTCTTGTTCTTAACGTTACACATTTTTCCTTCAATAGCAATTAAAAAGAAACCAGAAAGAGAAAATACCAGTTTCTTGCTGCATGATATTAATCAGCTGGACAGGCCTTCATGGTGCTGAAATACATCTCGGGGTCTCCCATTAAATCAATTAGCAAGCAGGAGGAAAGACAGAGGCCTGCAAAGTTCCTGGCAGCCTTTCTTAACAAAGAGCCTGTCATTCTTCAGTCTGAATCCTCCTCCTTGTCTTTATTTTTTGGGCACAGAAACTGTTGGGAGTTTGGAGAAATGAATCTTTTTATAGGAGGAAAAAAAAAAAAAAAAGAAGCCAGCTGTCATTTGGTTCATTAGAAAGTCTCTGTGAATGGTGATTTGTTCTTAGACCCAGATTTAAACCTGTGTCTCTTCTATGGTCTGCCATGAAGATGGCAGGATTCCTCATCAAAAGATTATTTGTGTGTTTCTTTCCTGGCAATGAGAATAATTTGTGTCAAACCATCTACCTTCTTTCTTCTGGGCCTCTTAATGATAAAGACCCTTAACAATATGGTTTACAAACATGCCTTAACATCCACATAGCAGTGTAGTGTTTGCAAAGACCATTCAGGTTGATTCTCACAGTAATAAGATGGGTGACATAGATAATATTCTCCCTATTTTATAAATGATGAAATGAACTAAGGGTATAACTTGACCTTAGCCACTCAAAGTGGCAGTAGAGGGATTAAAATGCAGGTGTGGAAGGAGTTTGAGAAGAGTACAACTAATTTCTTACATTCGCAGGTTCTCAATGTTACTTGCATACTAAAAATAGTGAGAAACGTTAACAAATGTTGATGCCTTGGTACCCAGATATTGTGATAAAACCCAAGGGGTTACAACCTGAGTATGAGGATTTTGATCCTAACATTCAATCAAGTTTGGGAATCACTGCACTAGATATTTACTACATTGCAGTTTGGGTAAAGGGGCCATGGGCTTCTAGGAATTATTGTAGTGGAATGGTCAAGATTTGAGTCCCAAAGCATCTGATATCAAAGCTCGTATTCTTTCCAATTGGCTCAGGAATAATCTCTAGTACCTGTCAGGCACCCTTTTATGGCCAACCTCCCTTTTGATTCTAAGGAGCACTGTGTAAAGTGAGCACGGCAAGATCATTGTTAATGTTATGTTACAGTTAAGAAAATTTCAGTGTTTTTACTTTTCAGAAAGGGGTACTGAATTTAAATCCTATTCTTTTCATTCTTTGCCCCTGAACTTCAAACACTATGCTGTTAATTAGACAATGCTCTGAGGTCTGACCATGAGCATAATAAAACCACAGTCTGATCTTCATGGCTTTGGGAAGAGGTGGGAGGATAGGCATCTGTTTTCTTTGTTCTCTGGGAGCATGTGGCTGGTGGTAATCAGACGAGGTAGACTGAGGATGACTAGAGTCCAGTATCCCTACCCTTTTCTCTGGCTACTGTTCTATTCTAAGGTGACCCAACAATGATATTGATTGAATTTGAGAAGGAAGGGGCTGAGGGTGCAAGTCTGTGGTCAACCAAAGTGATTAGCTTCTAAGGGAATACGATCTGTAAGAAAGAAAAGCAGAAAAGCTGCTTATGCAATTTACAGTAAGACTGTAATTGAGACAGGGAGAACTTGAGTGATCAAAGTACCTTCCAGGTCAGAACTTGTTGGCTTTTCAGATCTATAGGGAAGTCACGTGGGCTGGAAATCAGATCATGGTGAAATAATTCAGTGCTGAGGACCAACGGGTTTTACTAAATGGTTGTCCTTTGGCTTCTCAACTTTCTTTCTTAGACACTGTGTGTATCTTCATCTGAGGTTGTCTGGAGCATAGGAAATTGGGCATAAAATCTATTGGATATATCTGAATCCTCCCCCAAAGTAAGCATTGGACATATTTGTAGCAGTCCAGGATCTTTAGAAAATTCTAAGTGATGATAGGTTACAAAACGTAAGTTCTGTATTTTACTCAGAAGTCTGAACTCACTTTCTAAGTCTTCCTTGAAGCTAGGATCTGGAAGACACAAAAGCTTGGCTCTGCCAATCAGATGCACTCAACTTCCAACTTGGGGCAGGTACCACCCAGAATTCATGTTGCCATGAGGGTAGTGACTGAGGGGCCCCAGATTTCAAAAACAACATTTGTGATGTTTCTGGGGGTCCCAAGTCGGTAGCACAAACCAAAAGACTGTCTCTCAGGAGAGGAAGCCATGGAACATTCACTAGAGCTGCCCTTCAGCTGTTTTAACACTGGACAGTGTTGTTCACCTCTCAGTGTGACTTGCTGATTCTCAGATACCAGGAGCTCTTTATATTTTTTGCTAAACTATTATTATTATTATTATTATTAATTTTCTGCTTATCTTAGCAAGAGTGGTTTCTGTTG
Organism: Theropithecus gelada; assembly: GCF_003255815.1. Taxonomy (NCBI): domain Eukaryota; kingdom Metazoa; phylum Chordata; class Mammalia; order Primates; family Cercopithecidae; genus Theropithecus; species Theropithecus gelada. The sequence continues at coordinate 138,295,419 of NC_037676.1, forward strand.
ATTGCCATTGAAGAACTCTGAGTGACAGAGAAACTGGTACCAGAAGTGGTTCTGGCATCAGAGCCTCAAAGCAATGGCAGCGTGAACCTGGTTGTCTTGACTAGTTGAGCTTAAAGATAATGGGGATGTAGCCAATGTGAGGAGGGGAATTTGGAAACTCATGGCATAAAGCTGCAAACTTACCAATCAGATAATTGCCTAGGGCTACCAGGAATGTGAGAAAGACTGAAACCAGGACCAAGGGAACCAAGAAATCCAGAATAAATAAACAGCATGGGGACTGAAAAGGGCAGGCTGGCCGCTTCCAACTGTGCTGAAACACTTAAAGAAAAAGATTGACGGGGGGCGGAGCAAGATGGCCGAATAGGAACAGCTCCAGTCTCCAACTCCCAGCGCCAGCGACACAGAAGACTGGTGATTTCTGCATTTTCAACTGAGGTACTGGGTTCATCTCACTGGGGAGTGCCGGACGATCGGTGCTGGTCAGCTGCTGCAGCCCGACCAGCGAGAGCTGAAGCAGGGCGAGGCATCGCCTCACCTGGGAAGCGCAAGGGGGAAGGGAATCCCTTTTCCTAGCCAGGGGAACTGAGACACACAACACCTGGAAAATCGGGTAACTCCCACCCCAATATTGCGCTTTAAGCAAACAGGCACACCAGGAGATCATATCCCACACCTGGCCGGGAGGGTCCCACGCCCACGGAGCCTCCCTCATTGCTAGCACAGCAGTCTGTGATCTACCGGCAAGGCAGCAGCGAGGCTGGGGGAGGGGCGCCCGCCATTGCTGAGGCTTAAGTAGGTAAACAAAGCTGCTGGGAAGCTCCAACTGGGTGGAGCTCACAGCAGCTCAAGGAAACCTGCCTGTCTCTGTAGACTCCACCTCTGGGGACAGGGCACAGCTACACAACAACAACAACAACAACAAAAAAGCAGCAGAAGCCTCTGCAGACGCAAACGACTCTGTCTGACAGCTTTGAAGAGAGCAGTGGATCTCCCAACACGGAGGTTGAGATCTGAGAAGGGACAGACTGCCTGCTCAAGTGGGTCCCTGACCCCTGAGTAGCCTAACTGGGAGACATCCCCCACTAGGGGCAGTCTGACACCCCACACCTCACAGGGTGGAGTACACCCCTGAGAGGAAGCTTCCAAAGCAAGAATCAGACAGCTACACTCGCTGTTCAGAAATATTCTATCTTCTGCAGCCTCTGCTGCTGATACCCAGGCAAACAGGGTCTGGAGTGGACCTCAAGCAATCTCCAACAGACCTACAGCTGAGGGTCCTGACTGTTAGAAGGAAAACTATCAAACAGGAAGGACACCTACACCAAAACCCCATCAGTACATCACCATCATCAAAGACCAGAGGCAGATAAAACCACAAAGATGGGGAAAAAGCAGGGCAGAAAAGCTGGAAATTCAAAAAATAAGAGCACATCTCCCCCGGCAAAGGAGCGCAGCTCATCGCCAGCAACGGATCAAAGCTGGACGGAGAATGACTTTGACGAGATGAGAGAAGAAGGCTTCAGTCCATCAAATTTCTCAGAGCTAAAGGAGGAATTACGTACCCAGCGCAAAGAAACTAAAAATCTTGAAAAAAAAGTGGAAGAATTGACGGCTAGACTAATTAATGCAGAGAAGGTCATAAACGAAATGAAAGAGATGAAAACCATGACACGAGAAATACGTGACAAATGCACAAGCTTCAGTAACTGACTCGATCAACTGGAAGAAAGAGTATCAGCGATGGAGGATCAAATGAATGAAATGAAGCGAGAAGAGAAACCAAAAGAAAAAAGAAGAAAAAGAAATGAACAAAGCCTGCAAGAAGTATGGGATTATGTAAAAAGACCAAATCTACGTCTGATTGGGGTGCCTGAAAGTGAGGGGGAAAATGGAACCAAGTTGGAAAACACTCTTCAGGATATCATCCAGGAGAACTTCCCCAACCTAGTAGGGCAGGCCAACATTCAAATCCAGGAAATACAGAGAACGCCACAAAGATACTCCTCGAGAAGAGCAACTCCAAGACACATAATTGCCAGATTCACCAAAGTTGAAATGAAGGAAAAAATCTTAAGGGCAGCCAGAGAGAAAGGTCGGGTTACCCACAAAGGGAAGCCCATCAGACTCACAGCAGATCTCTCGGCAGAAACTCTACAAGCCAGAAGAGAGTGGGGGCCAATATTCAACATTCTTAAAGAAAAGAATTTTCAACCCAGAATTTCATATCCAGCCAAACTAAGTTTCATAAGTGAAGGAGAAATAAAATCCTTTACAGATAAGCAAATGCTTAGAGATTTTGTCACCACTAGGCCTGCCTTACAAGAGACCCTGAAGGAAGCACTCAACATGGAAAGGAACAACTGGTACCAGCCATTGCAAAAACATGCCAAAATGTAAAGACCATCGAGGCTAGGAAGAAACTGCATCAACTAACGAGCAAAATAACCAGTTAATATTATAATGGCAGGATCAAGTTCACACATAACAATCTTAACCTTAAATGTAAATGGACTAAATGCTCCAATTAAAAGACACAGACTGGCAAACTGGATAAAGAGTCAAGACCCATCAGTCTGCTGTATTCAGGAGACCCATCTCACACGCAGAGACATACATAGGCTCAAAATAAAGGGATGGAGGAAGATTTACCAAGCAAATGGAGAACAAAAAAAAGCAGGGGTTGCAATCCTAGTCTCTGATAAAACAGACTTTAAACCATCAAAGATCAAAAGAGACAAAGAAGGCCATTACATAATGGTAAAGGGATCAATTCAACAGGAAGAGCTAACTCTCCTAAATATATATGCACCCAATACAGGAGCACCCAGATTCATAAAGCAAGTCCTTAGAGACTTACAAAGAGACTTAGACTCCCATACAATAATAATGGGAGACTTCAACACTCCACTGTCAACATTAGACAGATCAACGAGACAGAAAGTTAACAAGGATATCCAGGAATTGAACTCATCTCTGCAGCAAGCAGACCTAATAGACATCTATAGAACTCTCCACCCCAAATCAACAGAATATACATTCTTCTCAGCACCACATCGTACTTACTCCAAAATTGACCATATAATTGGAAGTAAAGCACTCCTCAGCAAATGTACAAGAACAGAAATTATAACAAACTGTCTCTCAGACCACAGTGCAATCAAACTAGAACTCAGGACTAAGAAACTCAATCAAAACCGCTCAACTACATGGAAACTGAACAACCTGCTCCTGAATGACTACTGGGTACATAACGAAATGAAGGCAGAAATAAAGATGTTCTTTGAAACCAATGAGAACAAAGATACAACATACCAGAATCTCTGGGACACATTTAAAGCAGTGTGTCGAGGGAAATTTATAGCACTAAATGCCCACAAGAGAAAGCAGGAAAGATCTAAAATTGACACTCTAACATCGCAATTAAAAGAACTAGAGAAGCAAGAGCAAACACATTCGAAAGCTAGCAGAAGGCAAGAAATAACTAAGATCAGAGCAGAACTGAAGGAGATAGAGACACAAAAAACCCTCCAAAAAATCAATGAATCCAGGAGTTGGTTTTTT